>NC_026000.2:135787036-135867517 GCF_000442705.2 Elaeis guineensis | reverse complement strand
TAATCCTATCTCAATATGTCGATCTATTATATTTTTAAAATTTGATCTTATGCATGCTAGATTAAATTGATTTAATCTGAATTTTTAAAATTTTTGCATACTCGTTTTGAAAAATTTTCGTATGCATGAAATCATAAAACTCCAATAGTGATATCAGATCACATCGTATGCATGAGATTAGGATTTAGTTCTGAAATCTGTAGAGAAAATTTTAGATCTGAAAGTTTTTGATCGTTCTGACATAAGGTTGTCCTGGCATAACTTGTTATGCTGTATGGTTGTCCTAAAGATGATGTTAAAATTTTAATTAAATAAAATTTTAATCTAATTTTCTACATATATGTGATATTTTTAGTTTAGATCTAAAAAAATTTTGAGATCTATTTTGATCGTATATATGATATATGAAAGTATGTTTAGAGCTGAAATTTATTTCTATGATCTGAACTTATTCATATATGATATATATATATATGATCTGAAATTATTTTGAGATTAAAACATACTTTCATAAAAATTTAGGTCTAAAAATTTAGATTTAAATTTAAAATTAGTATTTGTGCATGAAGGATTGGTCATGGTAGATCAAATTAGGTCATGTAATTAGATTACATCTAGAATTTTGATTTGATCATATTAGATCTAAATCAATTTAGCAGTTGATCAAATCGAGTCAAATATTGATTAGGATTAGGTTAATAGAGCTTAAGATCATACAATTATTGTTAATCGAATCGATTGACACTCATATATTGAATCGATTAATCTAAGGACCTAATTCGGCTTTATGGCTCGAATCTGATTCATCTAAGCTAACCTATTCGGATCAATTAATCAATTGTGTCTAAGATAAATAATTGAAAGGTGGTTATTTAATTAATTTTGTTCGCTGATCTGGCTAATTTATTGGTGTCTAAGGAAAGCAACGGGGGACCCCCACTAATCTCTACTTACCTGATCAATTTGGAAGATTGAGTCTCAAATATGGTTACTTGACGATTGATTTAGTCTATGCCAATTAGATCAGTCATATGATGATTGATTAGATGAGATCTAAACCCAAATCTCTCCATAAATATTAAGTCCAATGATCTTTCACCATTGTAGATGTGCGGACGTACTACTGACGTTGATTGTTCTTGACTGGTCACAGTGGTTCAGTTGCATCGAAAATGCGCAACCATTCTATTAGCAAAGAGTGGCTCCAAGATAAAGATGGAGTTAGACCCAATAACTATTAGGTGAGAGATCCAATGATAGCTTTGTACCTGCTTGTGAACGGTGAGTCTGACTTAACTAAGGAGTGTGGGCAATAACTGTTAGGTGAGCCCACATGACTTAGAGATCAAGTCGCTGCAACATGCTTAGAGAAGCATCTGATAAAGAGTTGTCCACACATCGATGTTTGTGTTACCAATAACTATTAGGTGAGGTGCATGATATTGATGGGACCGCAGCATCCACTAAAAATTCAGTTATTATGTGTTAGAATTTTTATTTCTCCATCCGGAGAGTGTGGGAGATCTGATAAAATAGTGAGAGTTTTTTACATCTAATCTCTAGAATAAATTATAAAATAAGTACAAACATCCAATTAGAATCTTTACTCTCTGATGTTTATTGTGTCAGCTTCCAATCCTCTAGCTCAAATCCTAGATATCAACTGATTAATCGAAATCAATTATATAGACTGGCTCACAAATCTAAGAATCATTCTTAAGTTTTAAAAAAATTAAACAATATTTTCTATCAGGTTATTCTGATGTTAACAACCTGTCCAACCAAAGTCAACGAGCTATACTTGACGAGTGGATGGACAATGATAATAAAGATAGGTGCTATATATTGAAGTCCATATTAGATGAACTCCAATATATGCATGAGTACATGTACACTGTCAACGACACATTATTCATCTACAAGTATTGTGAGGTGATCAAAATCGCACAGCGCATGAGATGCATGATGGGCAGTCAAGTCTATGATCGTTATTTGATAATGATCAAGACATTAAGGAGCTTAAAGGCTCGATATGACCATGCATAAGAATTGCTTGTGGATTTGATCCTGCGATTCCCTGTTTAGTTTATATGGATAGTTTATGATAAACTACCATATGAAAGACCATCTTGGCATCTTTATCTGAATTGGTCAAATTATTACACAAAGGAACCTGAAAAGTTCAGAGATAAATACTTGGAGAGTCTAAAGAAATAAGGACATCCTAGAGTAGCTTGTTTAAATTGCTCAATACTATCTTTACAATTTTTTCTTCTCCCAGTTGAGTTTTAGACTCTAGTGATTTTTATGCATAGAGTCTATGGGAAGGTAGAGGGCTGAGGAAGTAATCCTTAAATTGACAATAGGATAAGAGTTGCTGCTGTGACCATGGATATCTATCCTTTGTGATTATCGTTTGGATTTAGTTCTTAGAGGCAGTCTCTATCATTTGCATGGTGATGCATTTATGAACTTAATTGAGCAAGCAGTGAATGTCATTGGATCTGAGAGATCCAAAGTTGAGATGAACTTCAAAGTATATGTGAAACCTTAGGCTAAGTCATATAGGAGAAGAAATGATTAACAAACTGAAGAAATATAGGCCTTTGGGCTCATTGACTGTTGAGTCATATCTAGTTTGTACATTATCTCTTTGAGAAAAAATGAACGAGCTACTCTTATGAAACAAGAGGAAAAGAACCATTGAGATATTTATTCTAGTACATATTTGATGTGTGTAGCCCATTTGATGTGCTAACAAAGGAGTCGTCTCTACTTCATTACCTTTATCGATGATCAATCATGGTATGGATAAGTATATGAGATACAAATCTGAAATTTTTAAAAAGTTCAAAGAGTTTAGATGTAAATAGAGAAATAAATTAAAATTTTTTTAAAGGTACTTCAATCTGATCGAGGATGTAATATCAAAGAAAAAAATTTTAATTATCTCATAGCATGGCATAGTTTCATATTGGACCCCTCTTAGTACATCTCAGCTCAACGAGATAATTAAGAAGAGTTATAGGACTGTATGAGATATGGTCCGGTCCATGATGGACTTTACTGATTTATTTTTATTTTTAGGGATATGCTTTATTTCTATGAAATTGGATTTTCTTTAAATATGTTTCTACCACACCGTATGAGATATGGGATGGTGAGAACTGAATATTGGTTATTTGAGATCCAAAGATATTCAGCCTGTGTCAAGGACAGTAGGTGAAATGTTAGAGGATAGGTCTATAAAGCTCATTCTAAAAGAGTTTGGGATACTACTTTTCTTCTGAAAGGATTACAATATAATTGTGACCTGACATGCTATCCTTTTAAAAAATTATTTAATCAAGATGAAACAGTGGGAGAAAAGTTAAGCTCGAAGAGAGAGTCTCTGAAAAGCAGCGAGCTATAGGACCTAAAGAACCTATTCATAATGAGCCAGTATACATATATTCCTCTTCCACCTCATACATACAGTAGGAACTTTCATCCTCTCGAAAGGTACCTGGGTATGCTTAACCGAGGATGTAGAGAAAAATCATTTCTCATGGAAAATAGGGAACATAGAGATAATCCCAAAATCTACAACGAGGTGATGTTAGATATCGACTCTAAGAAAATGACATGAAATAGCTTGCCTGAGTAGATATCTTTTGAAGATTTCTATATGGAATAGCTTATGGATTTCACTTCTTGTAATAAGTGATCACAAAATCTGCAATAATCTTGGAGTTGAAATATTCATTTCGATGATATGATCAAATTGTTTGATAAAAAATGAAGAATTATGTGCTTCCAAAAGGGTCAGTGGGAGTATCCAATACTTACATCGGTTAAAATATGGTTGTATATAGAATTCTCCATAAAAGACATAAAGCAAATATCTTTAAAATATATAGAGATAGATACAATTGGATGCTTGTGTTTTCACAGAAAGTACAGAGACTAGATGCTGAAAGGGTTCAGTATAGAAATTTCGAAGAGGGATCTGCTACCTTCTTGGGCATAGATGTATGCCATATAATGTACTTGAACTGATATAGTTAATATTGTGAAGTCACGAGTAGATATCAGTTGTATCCAGACTGAGAGTGCTAGATTGTTGTGAAAACATTCTTAAGTACTTGAGAAGAACTAAGAATTTATTCTTAATTTTTGGAGAAGGATCCAAGCTAGGAGTGGGAGGATACATCAATTTAGATTTTATGTCTGAAGTTGATAGTAGAATATCTACATCATGGGGTGTGTTCCTGTGTCGATATCTTGAAAGAATTTCAAATAATCGATCGATGGAAGCTGAGTACACTGTAGAATGTAGGATTCATTCTGATTCTAATATTAGTTGCTGAACTGGATGTCATGCCATCAGATGCCATGATACTATGCTGCAAAAATAATGGCACCATAGTCCTTGCTAAGGAGCCTAGGTCTCACCAGATATTCAAGCACATAGAGCAGCAGAACATGCGACTACCTCAAGTAGAAATATATAGAGGTACAGAGAGCAAACTCTACATGAGATATGGATGACTCACTGATAAGTTACTTAGCTAGCCAAATACTAAAGCCTATCTTGAGAAGATGGGGCTTAGTATATGGCAGATTGACTTTAGTGCAAGTGAGAGATTATTGAATGTATGTCCTAAAAGTCAATCTTGACTGACACATATCATATTTTTAAGACATAATTTTATATTTATTAGGTATTTATATTATCATTCATGTTATATGTGTCCATGAATCATCCAAGGGATTAACAAGATAATGACACATATTCTCAAAGAGTTGAGAATTTGAGACATGTGTCATTGATAATTAATTCCTAAATTGCTCCTAATCATAAGATCATCATGGGGATGGTGATTGATCCAAATAGACCAGCACACGGCTTGCTTCTTTCAGACAGATGAATCTCGAGTCTGCGGTGTAGTGATATTGGAGTGAGAGTGTAAATAGTTGTTAGAGAACAACTAGTTCTGAGCGTGACCAATATGAGAAGTCATATGGATGTCTGCTCACTCGTTAGTGACTTTCTCGATGCTGCAGTGGTGTAACTGATCCTTTGATCTGAGATAATACTACTACTCGCAGTGAGGCTGCTGAAGTGTGATTGACACATAAACATGGGTCTCAATGAACCCTTGTAGTAGATATGGACGATAATTGGTCTACTGTAGGATTAGGATGTGCATCAAAATAAAATCTATCGACCCTAGAAGAAAGGAGTAGTCCTATGAGATTTAAGAAGCTGAGTCTTTAAGTCTATAGCCATAGCAAAGTGATTAATAGAAAAAAAAATTTTATGAGAATCACATATGGATTCGAGCTGATTGAATCTATCATATGACCGATAATGAGGTTTGATGAGTCATCCATGATCTGCCATCTGGTCGGAACTCACGATAAAGGGACTGTATCATATGTTAACTACACCTAGAGGTTTATCACTTTTTATTCTGCTGTGTTGTCACTACATACTGCTAGGTGTCACTAGTAGATTGTGAGACCCACCAGCATCATCTTGATGATTGAAGATCCTTAGTAGGCAGAGTTGGAATGGTTCCAATCCATTGAAAAGAGTTTCAATGATATTGTGATAACGATCACAATATATCTCACTATCAGACATAATAGAACCTATGAGGTCACGCACAAAAAAGTTTTTGACTGATCAAATGGTTGAATTATGATTATGAATCATGATATGATTTGATTATCAATTTGATTAATGATTAATCTAATGCAAAAGTTACAATTAAGTAACTCGCTAAAGAGTTAGTGAGTTATAGGAGGATTAATTAGCAATTGAATTGCTAATTGACTCAATTTGATTAAGCAATGGAATTTGTATCAAGTCTAATTAAATTAAATTTAATTTGACTTGACATGGATTTGATTTGATCAAACCTAATTGGGTTATGAGATAACTAAATTGTATGAGAGAATGATTCCTTATTGAATTAGGATTTAGGTTTGACTTAATTTCTAATTAGACTAGGATCTAAACAACTATGTTTGAGTTTCTATTTGGACTAAAAATTCTCATCTTCATGAGTGCACCAAATCCTAATTGGATTAGGATTAACTTGAGTTTGACTCAAGCACCAAGAGAGAGTCCAAAAGGACTAGAACTCCTTCCCTAATTAGATGACATCTAATCTAAATAGTTTGGACTCCTAATTAGATTTAGATTTTTATCTATTTAGGTTTAATTAATTTTTAATATGATTAGAATTGATTAGAGTTTAAATTGGTTTAAATCAGTCACCTAAAGAAGAGTCCCATGAAGTTAAAACTCTCCCTTTTCATGCACCAAATACAAGCCCCATGCCCACCTTTTATTAGCACCTATTTTCTCTCTTTTACATGAGCTATGATACATGAAAGGAGTTTACACTATCACCTTTTTTCGTGAGATATGGGGCACACAAAAATAAGGAAGAGTGGGGGGCATAAAAAATTAGAGTCCTAGGTGAATTGGACTCTTATCTTCCTACCCAAAATCTTATCCCCTTTGCCTATTTAAACGTGGGTCCTATGGGGTGTTAAAGGGCTAAGAAAAGGTCAAGTTTGCACACTAATATCAGAGGAGAGGCATGCATGAAATCATTGGAGAAAAAGGGAGCGCACGAGATGAAGGAAGGGCATGAGGCTTGGTTCATATCCTTTCTTTCTTACCAACAACCAAAAGTTGGTTGTTAGGACATCTTCTCTCCCATCTTTTATCCTAGTTTGGATATGATTTTTCTTCTCTTCTTTGTCTAAGAGTTGGATAAAAATTTTTATATCTCTAGTATAGAGATTTGGTGTATAGATTTTAGGAAGAAAAAGAAAAAAGGGTTATTCTCATGATCTCTAGTATAGAGATCATCATCCTTCTATTTTCTTCTTCTTCTCTAAGAGTGTCTTGAAAGAAAAGAAGATTTTCAACCATTAAGATGTGATCGCTGCTAGGGAGCTAGTATTCTAGTGAGATCAATAAGCTTCTGATCAGATTAAAGTCTCATATAGATACTCGTAGAGATCGGATACTTGTGCGGCTTCAAGAGCTTTTGGAAGACATCCATGATCATCAGTTCGCAACGAAGATCGACTCATACCAAGATATAAAATTTATTTATTTTTTTATTTAATTTTTATATCTGAATCCTATCTCACATATGTCGATCTTATTTATAATTTTAAGATTTGATCTTATGCATGCTTAGATTAAATTAGATTTAATCTGAATTTTTAAATTTTTACTACATACTTATTTTAAAAAAATTTTGTATGCATGAAACTATGAAACTCCAACAGTCTCTTCTCATATTTTTTTATAGTAAATCAGTTCTCCAACTGATCTTCCATAAAAAATCTCCTCAAAATGTCGCACATATAAAAAAAAAAAAATAAGTTGGCATGGAGAGGTTGATTTGGATAAGAACAGACTCTCTTGATAAGGAATATTTTGAAATTTAATTTTAAAATCTATCTTTTATCAAAACTAAATCAAATTTGAATGTAAGATAGAGAGGGAGAAGAACTCTTTAGCATGAAAAAATTTCAAGCAAAAATTATTTGTGCCTGGAGATGGATGCCGTCAAACTGGGAGGCGCATGGGAGAAGAGTCCAATCCTATATGGACTCTTTATTTCTTTATTTGAATCCAAACCAAATCACATCTGATTTAGCCCAAATAAAATATATGAAATCCAATCTAATTATGTTCATAAATTTTTAAGTAAATTCTAATCAAATTAGGAATTGATTGAACCAAAGTCCTGATCAAATCAGAGATAATTCTTTCTTAGCGATTAGGTCATCTCATAATCTAATCGGATCAAACCTAATTGAATCCAATTCAATTAGATTTTATTTAATCCTCTTCACTCAATCAAATTGAGCTAATCAGTAATATAATTATTAATTAATCTTTTATTAATTCATTAATATTTAATGAATAAATTTATTACAACTTTTGTATAAGGTTAATCATCAATCGAATTAACGATTAAGCCCTTGAATGATTCTCAATCGTTGAACAACCACATGATCAGTCAGAAACTTCTTTTGAGTGTGACCCCATAGGTTCGAACCTAAGCTAGTAGCACAGGAACAACTTTGTGAACTAATCGATGTAACCATCTAGCAATAGTGACCCAACGTCCAGATAGATCAAATGAAGGCGAACCAACATTCAAAAATCTACTGGCGTATGGTTACTATATAATTCATCCTTTTGACCCTAATGCTCGATGATGATCTAGGATTTAACTATTAAACCTAGATAAGTCATCCACATTGTATTTCAACCTTTTTCAAATCCATCATATGGATTATTCGAGCTCAGATTTTACTAAATTGAAATATATTGATATATTAACTCCTACTAATTCGGAGGGATCAATCCCATCTTGACTCATGCACCGACTTGACAAGTATTTGACTACATCCAGAAACCTTCTATCACTAAATTATAAACTCAGATAATCCGGCATCAAAGTATAGTGAGTTGCTTGCAAGTCATCGTGGAGATCTCAGGTCGGAGGGATACTTATATCCATATCCTTCGCAAGCTATCCTTGACAGCAGAGTACTCCGTAGTTGGTCACGTTCAGTGATGATGTACTCCTACATCTCACCTGCATGCCATACCAGTGTCTTTATACTATTTGGTTACGAGGACAACCAACGTATGTGACACACAACGACCTACACTTGATATCGCTATCGTCCTATTAATAGCGTATCGTTTGGTCGCGAACTAGTTTAAGCATTACGTGATAAATCTTTCTTTATCGATCAAAATAATCTTAAGAACTTCATCACAATATAGGAGTTCGTTAGAAGATATAATATTGTGATAAAAATGATCAAATAATTTTTATTATTTATCAATTCATATACAATTATAATTAGCACAATCATCAAACTATGGACTAAAGCCAATCAGTATAGTATTATATATCCATCTTCGATTTATCATCTCAGAACTCTCAGATACCGAGACTTTAGTAAATGGGTTGGTCACGTTCTCCTTTCCATCGATCTTCTAAAGTTCGACATCATCTTAACAGATTTTTTGAATAAGGTGATAGCGATGCAAAATACTTAGTAAGCTGATGGAACTTCGGCTCCAAGGCATGAGCTATGGCTTGATGCTGTACCATATAGCAGAACAATCATTGGAGGGTGCCACTTCTAGCTTGTCAGTGAATCTGCACAATCACATAGCTTCTTTGCGAGCATCGAATTCTACAATGCATTCTGTCTTGTAAATTGAATTGGCTATATTTTTCTGCTTAGAATTTTTTCAGCAGATTGCTCCATTATTTAAGGTAAGGACGTATTCCGATATGTTCTTGCTATTATTATATCCAACTAAAAATTAGAGTCATACTCTAAAAATTTTAAGTCAGATTCTCCATAATCGAGTCATCGATCCTTAGTATTTCTCAAATACTTAAAGATGACTTTTTAGTGATTCTCATCCAGATCTTGCAGATATCCACTCACTACCCTAGTGAGTATACTATATCTGATCTCATATATGGTGTACATGATAGAATAAATTTTTATCATAAACACTCTATGTATGTTGGACTGAAAAAACTCAAGCAGCCTCTTAGATCTATCTCTATAAATCTTCATCTCTAGGATGAGATGTGCTTTTTTCTAAGTCCTTTATGGAGAACTATGATAATAGCGAAACTTTTATTTTTTATAATGTAAGGAATGTCATTTTTGATTAAAAAAATTTTATTCACATACAAAATAAGAAATATACTCATAGAACTATTAACCCATTTGCATTTGCAGGGTTCTTCTTCGTTCTCAACAAAGCCATGCATTTTTATCACTTATCAAAATGCATGTTTCAACTTTGAAATATTTAGCATTATCTTAGGAGAAAATATCTCATTATGGTCAATACCATAATGTTAACGATATTCTTAGGCAATCAGATGAGCTTTGTAGGTCTCCACCATCTCGTCTATGCTCTCTGATCCTATTGAAAATCCACTTACATCCTATGAATTTTATCCCTTTGAGTAGATCAATGAGTGTCCATACACCATTGACCTTCCTGGACTCCATTTCGGACTTTATGGCTCCAAGTCATTAATCAGAGTCGAACCTCTATATAGCATCCATGTAGGTGATCAGATTCTTGTTGTTCTCATCGAGTTCAACATCGATCACGTCCCGAAATTAAAAACTGAAGTATCTATCCGACGGATGCGGTACCATACCGAATCTCCTTAATGGTGCTTTTACAATAGATTTCAGATTTGATCTAATCAAATCCAATTCTATGGGTTCACTAGATTGTGTCGGTTCTTCTATCTGTCAAACTTTATAAGTTTAATATTAAAGACATCAGTACCTTTACCAAGGTACTCTTTTTCTGAAAAGAATACTGAACAACTCTTGTTCTTTAGCAAGATAGAAGTAATATCCCCTAGATTCTTTAGGATTATTCTATAAAAATATATATAGTATCGAGATCCAAGCTAATTGGTCTGCAATTGCTTGACATAAACCAAATACTCTCAAATCCTAAGATAAGAGAATATCAGCTTACGCCTAATCCATATCTCATGTGGAGTCATTGAGATTGATTAATTCAGAATCTAGTTCAGAACATAACAAGCAGTCTCAAGAGTATAATCTTAAAAGGAGAATGACAGATTTGTAAACCCCATCATGGATCAAACTATGTTTAACAAAATTGATTCTAATAAGAGAAAATCCTTATTCTCTTCTAGATATGTCAAAAAATCTCACCGAAAGGGTATTCTCCTCTTTGATCTGACCGAAGAGTTTCAATGCTCTTTCTAATTTATTTCTCTATCTTATTATAGAATTATTTAAATATTTTAAATAATTTAAATTTATGATAAATATATTCATAGATCTAATACATCAATATGTATCAGATTCAGAACATCATTGGCTTGTTTATTTTTTTCAGCAAAAGATGATTCGATCATCTTACTAAAAAGATAGGATTGACAGGTTGACAATGATTCACAATAATTAACTTCGAGAATTATCTCCAGTTGATCATATTCTTATAAAATGATCGAGCTAAATTGCCAAAAATAGGCATTTGTGACATAATCTACTTTAGGATATTTGATTAATGTGTACATTACACTAACAGATTGTGACCTTTCGTAAATGCCATTTCTTAGTTGTCCACATGATTTTAAAATCATTCATAATGATATCATAAAAATTATTAGATAATAATGATAATCACTAAAAGAATATTATTAGAATTAAAAATAAGCTCGATGATTCTTAAAATCAGGATTAGAACATAACTTCTATCTCCAACATTCAAGAATCTCTTACTATTTTTAAACTTTCTACTAATCTGAAGTTATTACAATAATTTACATTGACTTTCGATATCCAATATCAAGATAGTAGTGTCACAGATAAAGAAATCACAAGGTGTTATTATATAAGTACCTTGTCCCGCAATCCTTTGTTGATTTTTCTTCCTTAGTCTGTTCAGATCAAAGGACTCTGCCAGGCAAGGTTAATCTTAAACTCCTTTGTCAGTTCAAGCTTCTCAACCCAAGCATGACTCTTTAGCACATTTTTTCTTTTCTTTCTCAAAGAATTATTATCCCACTGAAGACACATCTTCAGAGGTGCAAAAAAACTCCTTTAACATTTAAAGAATTTTCTCCCACTGAGCATTATCGAATTTACAACTAAATTTATGATTTTTCGCTGCTCTCAAAAAAAATCACACAGTGATATGATCATTTGGCCACTTCTAATAAGTACCTTTGATCGCATCATATGTGTTGGATGTAAAAATTTTATGTGCTGGATCCATAATCATATTTAGAATCTATTCGTGCTCTAGAACTATTGATAATTTTCGATACTATCTATCGAAGTTGAGTTCTATAAATAAATTACTGTCAAACAATGAATGGAGCAACGAACATCTAGCCATAACTGAAAGAAAAATACAAAATCTCTATGTTTATAAATTGATTAAGCCTAAAAACTTGGACTTTAGTCTAAAATTTTTTTCATTATTTTAGTCAAATTGGTAGCCTCTATCTCCAATCCGAAGAATTATCTTAATTTTTTAGTGGATACTAGAATCCACACAGACTGCATACAGACCCGAGGATGGCTCGATCAACCCATATGCACCTATGGATAGGTTCTCAATCAATTATTTTTTTAAATAATTTTTAATAATTAATTTTATCCTAGATTTTATTTCAGTAGGCGATGGGTCTCCACTAAAAATTTTAGTTAGGTCAAACCATTAACATGAACCTACTCAGTATTTCTAACTAATGAATGATCAGGTCTGAGGATGACTTGATCAATCCAACCATCATCAGATAATACAATAAAATCATCATATGATGAATGATAATTCTATCATTCAGAGAAAATATCAGGCGGATGGTGCCTGCAATATCAATCGAAAATAATAGACCCATTATCATTCACTTTAATGTGAGGCTATGATCTAGTTATCTCTATAACTAGCTCATTTTATGGACCTAATAATTTAGAAGATTTAAGAATCAGTTTAGAGAAGAGATGAGAGAAGATCAATCAGTAAACCACAATCCTTCCACTAACTTCACTAAGTCATTGAATTGGATTAGAGTCATGCTGGTTGAAATGGCACCTAAATCAATCACACTGATCAACCTTAATGGCATCGATCAACTTGAATCATTTAGCGGTCTAATCAAGACATAATCCATCAAATTGGTCAGATAAGTGAGATCGGTGTGAGGGTCTGCTAAGCTTGTCTTAGACACCATCAAAATGACCAGATAAGCCGTTTCTCATTAAAAACTATCGGTCGAAATGCCAAATATACCTTAGACATCAATTAGTTAATTAGTTTTGATTTGACCAACCTAATGATTCGGATTCAACCATTGAGCCACAATCAAGGTCTATTTGGTCTAATTAAAGACATAGACTTGACCATCTATAATTATTGTATTAAAAAATTTTTGATTAATCTAATTCAATATTTGATTAGATTTAATTAATTTTTCTACATGATCAATTAATTCTTTGATTTTAATCTTAGGTCTAATCTAATTAAAAGGACCTGATTTGAGCTAACCCATGCTTCCATATTTTATGCAATGTCATTAAATCTTTAATTCATAATTTTAGATCTAATTGATTCTACACTCAATTCTCAATTAAGTTTCAACATTAAAATAGATTTAGGTTGAAGTTTGAAACAATTTTAATCTTTTCATTTTGTAAATAATTTACAATAAATGTTATGCAAAGATTTTCTACTCTGAAACTGGGTCGACTCAATCAACATTGAGCTAGCTACATAAAAAGACTGGGTCAACTCAGTTGAAAACTGGATCGACTCAGTGATTTTGCGAGCATATTTCAGATTTAAAAAATCTTTGATAATCTTAAAATAAAATCAATCATAAACACCTTTTAGATCATATCTAAATTTTTTATGATTCGAGATTTTATTTTTTTATGATTAAAATAATTTTAATCATATAGATTAGATGTCTTACATTTCATATAACTTTGTATCACATACAACAAATCTAGGGTTTCAAGATCTAGAATTTTGCAGAAAAGTAAGTTCTTCCTTTCGCGTTCTTCTTCATGAGATTTAATCACATGGCATCCTTACACGTCATAAAAGCACCCCATCGAATGAAAAGAGAGGACCTTTAAAATCTTCTTACTCTTATGACCGGACGGCCTGATGATCAACTCAATCCAAATATTTGCTAATCAGATCATCTAATCTAATCACATATCACATATGCATGAATTTAGATCCAATCTAAATTACATCAGATCTGATCACAATCTTAGATCATATCTAAATCAGATCATAAACATCACATTCATGATATAAAATCAAATTTTATCAAAAATTAGTACAAACTAGGATAACTTTTTCACTGTAAGGAGTAAACCCTACAGTAAGACAACCTTATGTCAGTTTGTGCGATCAACCATTAATTAAATTTAGATCAAAATATCATATATCAGATCTAAATAAAATTTAAATTTAATATACACATAAATCATGTCATAACGAACCTAAGCTCTGATACCACTGTTGGTGAACTTAGACGATTTCATGTATGTATTTTAAAATTTTTTCAAATAAATTACAGCAAAAGTCAATTAGATTAATCAAATTAATCTAATATACATATGATCTAATCATCAAATCAACCTACTCTAGGATCTATGATATGATATATTGCATATAAAATCTAAAAAATACTGAAGATAAAATCAGCATGCATGTATGTGAGCAGTAGATCACATCTACTTCTAATGTGAGTTCAGAACTCGATACTTTTACATGGATTGATGATCACCACTATTGAGAGATATGGTGAAGGAGATCTTTATTAGTTGCTCGTAGCAGCACACGCATCCAGTCTCTATAAAAAATTCACTCGAAGCCCCAATCTGATCGGTCTTCTCAGGAGTGCTAGCTGCACAAAGACCTTCTTCTTGGCAAATGTAGATCCTTTCTTTAAATCTCTAAAATTTTTTCAGAAATTAAAGATGGACTTCTGGAGGAGATTAAGAAGTAGAAGAAAGATGGAGTAGAAAATAATTTTTTTCTTTTTTTTTTCTCTTTCCAAAACTAAAGGTATAAAATCCTACAAAATAGATTTTGCACACACCCTAAGAAGAAGGACTCTCCTCTTCTTTTTCATGCCAGGAACCGATGCCTAACTCCTTTCAATTTGAAGACCTCTCTATCAGGTCTCTTACATGCACAAGAATGAAATAAAACTCATTTTATTTCAATGTGTAAGGAGGTGGGATGAAGAGTCCTAGAGATCATGGACTCTTGATGTGTTCCCTACTCAAAAATTCATACCAAAATATGTCAAAAAAATATGGAAGGCCCCTTTCCATATTTTTTCATGATAAATAAATTCTCTAACTAGTCTTTCACAAAAAAACTCTTCAAAATGTCACACATATAAGGAGAAAAAAATAAGTTGGCATGGAGAGGTTGATTTGGATAAAAACAGACTCTCTTAATAAGAAATATTTTGAAATCTAATTTCAAAATTTTTCTTCTATCTAAATCAAATCAAATTTGGATGTGAGATAGAGAGGGAGAAGAAGTCTTTAGCATGAAAAAATCTCATGCAAAAACTATTTGTGCGTGAAGATGGATGGCGTCAAAGTGGGAGGAGCATGGGAGAAGAGCCCAATCCTATATAGACTCTTTATTTTCTTATTTGAATCCAAATCAAATCACATCTAGCTTAGCCAAAATAAAATAAATTAAATATAATCTAATTAAGTTCATAATTTTTTAATCAAATTCTAATCAAATTAAAAATTGATTGAATCAAAATTCTGATCAAATCAGGGACAATTCTCCCTTAGCGATTAGGTCATCTCGTAACCTAATCAGGTCAAACCTAATTGAATCCAATTCAATTAGATTTTATTTAATCCTCTTCACTTAATTAAATTAAGCTAATCAATAATCTAATTATTAATTAATTCTCTATTAATTCACTAATACTTAGTGAATAAATTTATTGTAACTTTTACATAAGATTAATCATCAATCGAATTGACGATTAAGCCCTTAAATGATTCTCAATCATTGATCAACCACATGATCAATCAGAAATTTTTTTTGAGTGTGACCCATAGGTTCAAACCTAAGCTGGTAGCACAAGAATAACTTTCTGAATCAATCAATATAACCATCTAGCAATGATGACCCAACGTCTGGATAGGTCGAATGAAGGTGAAGCAACATTCAAGAACCTATTGATGTATGGTCACCATATAATTCATCTCTTTGATCTTAATTCTCAAGGATGACCTAGGATTTAACTGTTAATCCTAGATAAGTCATCCATATTATATTTCAATCTTTTTTAAATCCATCACATGGATTACTCGAGCTCAGATTTTGCTAAATTGAAATACATTGATACATTAACTCCTACTAATTCGGAGGGATCAATCCCATCTTGACTCATGCACTGACTTGACAAGTACTTGACTACATCCAAAAATCTTCGATCACTGAATTATAAACTCAGATAGTCCGACACCAAAGTACAGTGAGTTGCTTGCAAGTCATCATGGTGATCTCAGGTCGGAGGGATACTTATATCCATACCCTTCACGAGCTATCCTTGACAGCAGAGTGCTCCGTAGCTGGTCACGTTTAGTGACGATGTACTCTTACATCTCACCTGCGTGCCATACCAGTGTTTCCACATCATTTGATTACAAGGACAACCAACGCATATGGCACACAACGACCTACACTTGATATCGCTATCGTCCTAGTAATAGTGTATCATTTGGTCGCGAACTAGTTTAAGGATTATGCGATAAATCCTTCTTTATCGATCAAAAAAATCCTAAGGACTTCATCACAACATAGGAGTTCGTTAGAAGATGTAATCTTGTGATGAAAAAGATCAAATAACTTTTATTATTTATCAATTTATATACAATTATAATTAGCACACTCATCAAACTATTAATTTTAGGATACATTTTCCAACATAAAATTTTCTTTAATCTTGTACTATCAATGTCATTGAATAACAGTCGGATTATCGATTATCCATCAATAAATTGAATGTTGACTAATAATCATAGTAGAATTCATCTGCTAGTCGGGTATTAGCCGACTTTTAGTTTTTAGATTTTTTAAATATTTGATAGACGGTGGCAAACCGAATATCCTTCGACTGATCATAGTCAAATCGATATATTTTTTATTCGATCAAAATGAGTCAGCATAATATTTTGCTTAGCTAAAGCTAAGTCGGCATAAGTAGTCATTCGACTTAAGTCGATTTTTACCGTAAAAAATCGAGATGTAGTCAGTACAAACTGGCTAATTATTTATCGATTTGATGTCATCAATTGACTTAAGTCAATTTTTATAGTGAAAAATCGAGATGTAATCGGTATAAGTTGACTAATTATTTGTCGGTCTGGTGTCAATTTTGTAGATAACTTGTAAAAAACTAAAGATTTCAAGATTTAGAATCTCAATATTTCATTCCGAATATGTCGTACATGTGAACAACTTTATTGATAGTATATTTTCAAATTATCGACATTTCAAGTCCGAGGGATAGTTGTCCCATCGAGGGTTTCTAGTCGATATGCATCCAAACGAAGTATCTTGATCATCTTGTAAGGTCCTTCTCAATTTGGAGATAATTTTTTTGGTTCAGAGGCTTTGAAACTTCTGCCTTTCTTAGGACCAGGTCTCCTGGACGAAAGACTTTCGGTTTGACCTTTGCATTGTAATACCGAGCTACCCTCTGTCGATAAGCTGCCATCCAAACTTGAGTTTGCTATCAGATTTCTAAGAATAAGTCTAGGTCGGCTCTCCGACATTCAAAATTACTCGGCTCATTATATTGTTTGACTCTCACTGATGGCAATCCGATCTCAAGTGAAATTATCACCTTAGTTTCATAGGCTAAGTTGAATGATGATTCTCTTGTCCGTATATGAGGAGTTTCTGATATGCCCATAAAATCGGATATAATTCTTTCACCCAGAGGTCTTTAACTTTATTCAATCTGATCTTGAGATCATGTAGAATTGTTTGGTTTGTCACCTCCACTTCACCATTGGATTGTGGATGATCGGCTAAGGTAAGTTTATGCGTAATATAAAATTTTACATAAAGTTTTTTAAAATTTTGATTGTCAAATTGTCGATCATTATCGATGATGATGGTGTGTGGTAGACCGAATCTGCATATGATTGATTTCTGAATGAAATCTTCCATCTTACTTTCAGTGATTTATGCTAAAGGTTCAGCTTCCATCTATTTAGTGAAGTAATCAATGGTGATCACTATAAATTTTTTTTGACCAGATGCCAGAGGAAAATGATCAAGTATATCAATTCTCCATTGCATGAAAGGTCATGGTGCAATAATTGATGTCAGCTGGTTGGCCGGTTGATGTTGTATGTTAGTATACTTCTGACATGGTTCACATCTTCAGACAAGTTCAGCTGCATCTTTCTTCATGGTGGGCCAATAATATCCTTATTGCAAGATTTTACAAGCCAATAATTTACCCACCAAATGATTTTCATAAATTTCTTCATGAACTTCTCGGAGTGCATAGTCAGCATCCGTTGGTCTCAAGTACTTTAGTAAGGAGAGGGAGAAAGACCTTTTATAGAGTTGTCCGTTCACTAAAATATATTGTGAGGCCATCCACCTTAGTCGTTTGGCTTTTGAAGGATCTGTATGTAGAGTTCCATCAGTCAGATATTGAATGATCGGATCTATCCAACTTGATTCATCATTGATTTGCAGTACTTCTTCAACTTTATCAATACTCGATTGTTCAAGATATTCGATGAGTATCTGATCGAGTAAGCTGAATGAAGTAGTTGTGAGTCAAGAAAGTGCATCAGCTCGAGCATTCTCCACTCTTAAAATATAGGAGATCTCAAAATATTTCAAAATTGATGTAAGATCTTTCACTTTCTGAAGATACTTCATCATAATGGGGTCTCGGACTTCAAACTCATCCTTAACTTATCCAGTGATCAGTTGTGAGTCGGTGAAGATTTTCAAATTGTTAATATCAAGTTCTTTGGTAATATTCAAGTTGGCTAAAAGAGCTTCATACTCGGCTTGATTATTTGAGGCTTTAAAATTGAACCGAAGGACATATTCAGTTATGATCCCTTCAAAATTGATGAGGATGAGATCGGCTCTACTATCTTGTACATTGGATGCTCCATCAATATTTAGCACCCACACCGATACTAAGTTGGCCTCTAGAGTTTCAATTTACTTCGATTTGCCATCGAGTTCATTCTTGGAATTATCATCAGATATGGTACACTCGGTGATAAAGTCGGCCAAAACTTACGTCTTTATTGACAGTCATGGATGATATTAAATATCAAACTCACTGTATTTTATTACCCACTTCGTCATTCGATCTAAAGTGTCGGATCGGTATAGAATTACCTTCAACAGCTGATCTGTCAAGACAACTATTGAATGTGCCTGAAAGTATGATCGAAGTCATTATGATGATATGATCAGAGCATAGATCATCTTTTTTGCTCTTGGATATCGTATTTTAGTATTATGAAGTACCTTACTAGTATAATAAATCGATCATTGAATTCAATTTTCGTCCTCCTAGACAAGTACCGAACTAACCGCCTCTGCTGAAGTTGCTAAATAAAGATATAACGTTTCTCCCACTTTTGATTTTATAAGCAATGGAGGAGATGTTAAATATTTTTTCAGACCCTCGAAAGATTATCGACACTCACTGACCATGAAAAATCTTTTGCTTGTCGTAAGGTCTTGAAAAAGGATAGACATCTTTCTACCGACCTTAAGATGAATCGGCTGAGTGCAACGATCCTTTCATTAAGTTGTTGTATCTCTTTTTTGGAGCTTGGATGCTTCATATTAATGATAGCCTTTATTTTTTTGAGATTAACTTTAATTTCTCATTGCGATACGAGAAATCTGAGCAATTTTTTAAAAGTTATCCCGAATGCACACTTACTCGGATTCAATTTCATCTAATATTATCGAAGTGTGTTGAAGGCTTCCTCTAAGTCCCGAACATGATCAAAAGTTTAAAAAATTTTTACCAGCATATCATCAAAATAAACTTCCATGTTACGCCCAATTTGTGCCTTGAATATTTTGTTGACTGGTCATTGACAAGTAGCTCTGACATTCTTTAAACCGAATGGTATTATTTTGTAATAGTAGATGCCTTTATCAGTTATGAAGGCAGTGTATTCCTCATCTTCGAGTGCCATCCAGATTTGATTGCAGCCTGCGAAGACATCCATAAAACTCAAAAGTAGATGTCCCAAAGTTGCATCAACTAGTTGGTCGATCTTTGGTAAGAAAAAACTATCCTTCGAACAAACTTTATTTAAATTTATGTAGTCGATGTAGATTCTGTTAGATTCATGTTAGAAAAGATTTTAGATCTAATTTAATACATGATAAAAATAGTTAATCTATTTTATTCCACTGCGATTTCAAAATAGTTTTGAAATACATGCATGTAATATGTCCTTCCCTTTCTAATAGATTCTCCATTTTTCATTGGCTTTTCTCACCATCACTACATTGATGAGCTAATCAAGATAATTAGCTTCTCTGATGAAGCCAGCTATGAGGAGCTTATCGACTTCTTCATCAATGACCTTTTACCTTTCAGGAGCAAAAGATCTTTTCTTCTACCTCACCAGCCTAACTTTACGATCAATGTTCAGTCGGTGAGTTATTACTTTCGAAGAGATTTCTGATATATCAGTTGTCGATTAAGCAAAAATATCGACATTTGCTCTTAATAGATTCACCAGTTGTTGTTGGAGCACGATCCTGGCTCCTCCCACAGACCTTTGGTGCAGTGGAACCAGCAACGAATAGATCTAGAGACTTCTGGACACGATCCAAGGCCCTTGACGAAATCAGCCTGGTTGCTGTCTTCTTCGTCAGCCTTTCGTTCCAAATGAAGAATGCCTCTGAAATCACCTCTAAAAATTCCAAGATCTGGTACCCAACTAGATCAGACCTGGACCGAGGTTCTCCAATCCGTAGATCTCGAATCGGGGCATTCTAGATAGGGAAGAAGGTAGATGGAGACAGATCTCGCAGATCTGTCCTGCTGCAGCCTTTCCTGTAGATCTGTTGATGGAGATCTCACCTGCACCTCAAACGACCTCAGATCAACTCCAGATCTGAGAGAAACTTGTACCAACCTCTTCTCAAGAGATTTCAGATCCTGGACCTGGTGTTTGGGTGACTGCAAGAGAAGGGAGAGAAGAAATGGCTGGTGGCTGCAAGGGGGGAAGGGGCTAGCGCCTCCCTTCCTTTCTTTCCTTTTATGGACTGGCGGCAAGAAATCCTAGGGTTTCTTGCTCCTGGTGCATGGAAGATTGCTGGAGAGAGAGGGAGAAGAGAGAGAGAGACTTGGGAGAAAGAGTCATCTATTTTCTTGGCTTTTTTCAAACCTATACAAGTACATGTATATATAAACACCGGGTCAAGTGACCCAAACCCAAAACTCCCTTGACCAACTCTATGAGAGATTAGGTTAACCCAAGCCTGTGTACACCCATGAATCGACCTAATCTCACCTATCCTGGGCCCAGACCTGGCCCATAAAGAGTTGGTCCCTTGAGGCCCACATAACGTAGACCTCAAAAACCCGAAAGGCCCACAGCCTTTCAACCTAGGGCCCAACTAGCCCTAGAGTCTCCATGAAGCCCTCATGAATAATGGACCTTGGCCTTAGCCTTGGTCCCCTGGGCTTTGGGCACACCACCTGGATCACAACAATCTCTACCTTGGTGTCCCAAAGCCTCAATCAGCTCCACTCTGTCCTTGCGACTGTAGACCCATTTGCAGCCAATGGGCCTCTTCCCCTATGGCAACTGCACCAATCACCACGTCTGGTTCTTGTGGAGAGACTGCATCTCCTCGGATATCTCCTGGACCCATCGCTCTCTGTCCTGGCTCTCAATAGCCTCCTGATACGTATATGGGTCTCCATTCGCTGTCACCAGGGCATATGACAGTGTCTCCTCGAAGCCATATCGGTCCGGTTGTCGATGGTCCTCTTGAGCTTGTGTAGGGCAATACCGATATCAGTCCTCGATCCAGTTCGCTCCTGCTGGATCTCTCCACCTCGATCATCCGTCCGAGTCCTCTCCACCTGTGGAGACACCTTAGGTAGGTTCTCCACCTGAATGTCATGTCCTCCCGTAGTACCTGCAAGAGGCAAAATAAAAGAGGTAAGCTGTCCAGCAGTGCCCTGCTGGACCTCCTCCTGCTCCTGCTGCTCCTCCATACCTGCTCGCCTCTGTAGGACTGACTCCTCATCAAAAGTCACATCCCGACTAATGATGACCTTCTTTTCCAAGGGATCCCACAGCCTGTATCCCTTGACTCCTCGTGGATAGCCTAGAAACACCGTCTTGAGTGATCTGGCATCTAGCTTGCTCCGCTCACCAGCTCCAATGTGCACATAGGCCGTGCACCCAAATATCCGTAGATGGCCCAGTCCAACTGTTCTCCCAGACCACACCTCCTCTGGAAGTTTGCCATCCAACCTAGTGTGAGGTGATCGATTGATCAAGTAACCTGCTGCATCAACTGTGTCAACCCAGAACTCCTTTGGAAGCCCTGCCTGCAGCCTCATGCATCGTGCCTTTTCCAAAAGTGTTCTGTTCATCCTCTCGGCCACCCCATTCTGCTGTGGAGTTTTTCTAACTGAGAAGTATCTCCTGATCCCACACTCCTCACAGTAGTCCTGGAACTCTCTGCTGGTGTACTCCCCGCCATTGTCTGACCTCAGACACTTCACGCTCCTCCCCTGCTCCTTCTCCACCTCAGCTCTCCAGATCTTGAACTTGGTGAAGACCTCTAACTTCTCTCTCATGAAGTAAATCCAAAGCTTCCTTGAGAAATCATCAATCAGGGTCATGAAGTATCTAGCCCCATTCCTAGCTAAAACTGGGGCTGGTCCCCACACATCCGTGTGTACTAACTCTAGAGGGACTGCACTGCGGGCTGTACTGATGTTGAACTGAACTCTCTTCTGCTTTCCCATCTGGCAAGGCTCACAGATCTCCCCTGTAGCACCATCCTCCAGATCAGAGATGAGCCCTCTCCTGCTCAACTCCCTCAGCCCCCTGTCACCCATGTGGCCTAGGCGGTAATGCCATATCTTGTAAATCCCCTACTGGTCCTGTGCTACAGCTGCTGCATCAGACTCTCCGATCACCACAGATCCCTCCATGCGATAGAGGTTATTGTCCAACCTCCTACCTCTCATCACCACCATAGCTCCATTGGAGATGTTCAATACTCCGCTTCTAGCCCTACTGCTGAAGCTGTATCCACTGCGCTCCAAGTAGCCTAGTGACATTAGATTCTTTTCCAGCTCCGGGATGTGCTTTACATTTGTCAATGTCCTCACAATCCCATCAAACATCCTCACCCTGACTGTCCCTATCCCAGCCACCTTACAAGGATGATTGTCGCCTAGAGTCACTGATCCTTCATCTGTCTTGGTGTATGTCGCAAACCAAGACCTGTGTGGTGTGTAGTGATGTAAGCACGCAGAGTCTAGTGTCCACTCCTCTGTGTAATGCCTGTGACCATCTGATACCACAAGTAGATCATCCTCCACCTGCTGCCCAGCAACTGCACTCACTGATTCTGAGCCACTTCTTTCTCCCTTCTTGCTCTTCCATAGTGGACATTCTCGCTTGAAGTATCGAACTCTTTGCACTTGAAGCATTTCACCTCTCTCTTTCCCTTCCTGGACTTGGACCGCCCCGTGGACTTGCTTCTGCCTCTACCTCTGTCTGTCCTCTCCCCTACTGCCAAACCCTCCTAGGGAGCCCGATCTCTGGTCAACTTTTTCCTCTGCTCATTCGACCTCAGCACCGAGACCATGTCCTCATACTCCAGAGCCTCCTTACCATAGAGCAGTGTAGTCACCAAAGAATCATATGATCCTGGTAGTGAACACAGAAGCAACAGGGACTTGTCCTGCTCATCCAGCTTCACCCCGATATTCACCAACTCCGTGCACAACTGGTCGAACCTCTGAATGTGGCCAATCACATCAGATCCCTCCTGCATCCGAAGACTGTACAACTTCTTCTTCAGCATCAGCTTGTTGCATATATTCTTCCCCATATACATGGTGTGCAACTTCGACCAAAAGCCCTTTGGGGTCTTTTCTTCCAGCACCAAATACAACGCCGCATCCACCAAACATCCTCTGATCACCGAGCATATTTTCTTCTCCAACGATGCCCACTGTCTATCTGTCATTCCTTCAGACTTCTCATCCAAAGCCTGATCCAGATCTGCTTGCACCAGAAGATCCTCGACCAGGATTTTTCACATGGAAAAATTTTTTTTGCCATCAAACTTCTCGACATCGACCTTCATATTGCTGCCCATGACTGGATCCAAGCAAAACAAGCAATATAAAATCAAGAAGTGTAGAATATACCTTGATGGTACCTTGCTGAAAATTTTCAGCACTTGGGATCTTCAACTTCTCATGCTTGGAATCGCTTCCTCACCACCGTGGCTCTGATACCAACTATTGGAGTACGATCTCGGCTCCTCCCACAGACCTTTGGTGCAGTGGAATTAGCAACGAATAGATCTGGAGACTTCTGGACACGATCCAAGGCCCTTGACGAAATCAGCCTGGTTGTTATCTTCTTCGTCGGCCTTTCGTTCCAGATGAAGGACGCCTCTGAAATCACCTCTAAAAATTTCAAGATCTGGTACCCAACTAGATCAGACCTGGACCGAGGTCCTCCAATCCATAGATCTCGAATCAAAGTGTTCTAGATAGGGAAAAAGGTAGATGGAGACAGATCTCGCAGATCTGTCCTGCTGCAGCCTTTTCTGTAGATCTGTTGATGGAGATCTCACCCGTGCCTCAAACGACCTCAGATCAACTCCAGATCTGAGAGAGACTTGTACCAACCTTTTCTCAAGAGATTCTAGGTCCTGGACCTGGTGTTTGGGTGACTGCAAGAGAAGAGAGAGAAGAAATGGCTGGCGGCTGCAAGGGGGGAAGGGGCTAGCGCCTCCCTTCCTTTCTTTCCTTTTATGGATTGGCGGCAAGAAACCCTAGGGTTTCTTGCTCCTGGTGCATGGAAGATTGCTGGAGAGAGAGGGAGAAGAGAGAGAGAGACTTGGGAGAAAGAGTCATCTATTTTCTTGGCTTTTTTCAAACCTATACAAGTACATGTATATATAAACACCGGATCAAGTGACCCAAACCCAAAACTCCCTTGACCAACTCTATGGAAGATTAGGTTAACCCAAACCCATGTACACCCATGACTCGACCTAATCTTACCTATCCTGGGCCCAGACCTGACCCATAAAGAGTTGGTCCCTTGAGGCCCACATAACCTAGACCTCAAAAATCCGAAAGGCCCACAGCCTTTCAACCTAGGGTCCAACTAGCCCTAGAGTCTCCATGAAGCCCTCATGAATGATGGACCTTGGCCTTAGCCTTGGTCCCCTGGGCCTTGGGCACACCACCTGGATCACAACAGTTGTCGCTCCGGATCAGATAATTGTGATCCAATTTAGACCGTCTTTTCAAGATTATCTTCCTTCAAAGGGATGGCAATCAGTTGTTTGGCTGGTTCATCTCTTTCTTCATTTTCTCTTTGATCCAATTTATTAACGGATAAAGAGTCTTTAGGTTAATTATTTTTTACAAAGATCATGAAGCAACATCAAGTAAGTTGTTGATCTCCATGCATTTCTCCGACTCCATTTCTTATTGAGAATTGGATCAATAAGTGACATGTTGATACAACCACTCTTAAGACATTAAGTCCTGGTCATCCAAGTATGGTATTGTAAGCTGAAAGAACTCAGACGACTGTAAATATCAAGAGAATGATACTTTACTCTGGATTTGTTCCCACGATTAGTGGGAGACAATATCTCCTTCCACGGTAACTACATCTCCAGTAAAACTGACTAATGATGTCAAGACTCTTTTGAATCGATCAGTCAGTAGTCGCATTTAGTAGAAAGTCAAGTAAAAGAGAACATCGATAGAACTTTTATTATCGACTAAAATTTTTTTACATCATAATTTGCTATTGTCATTGAGACGACAACAATATCATTATGGAGAGTTTGTATTCTCCGAACATCATCTTCTGAAAAAAAATTTATATTGTCAAGTCGTCATTTCTTTACCGACTCTTCTTTGAAAGTTACCCTCCAATCCTTCGATCTCCCAGAAATCATATTGATCACTCCCGTCATTAGCCGATTGTTGATCGCCTCTTCAGCTTATGGCTGAGGCTGTTGGTTGGTGGGAGGTTAAGTCGGACGAGGTAGCCATATCAGATTAGAGCCTCTATTTCATCCCTGAGCTGAATGCATTGTTCAATATTGTGACCATGATCACGATGAAACCGATAATATTTTTTCCTATCACGACTCCTCGATGGTGCTTTCATCGGTGGGAGATGTCGAAGATACTCCTCTCCTTCAATCTCCATTAAGATCTGTGCACGGAGAGCAGAAAGAGGAGTATAAGAATCATACTTGCTGTCATAATTATTCGATCTTGGACTTCGTCGATAAGATAAAGCTCCTTTATTGGTTGTTGACCAATTGGGTTCGGTCAGAGCTCCATTTTTTTTTCTATTTCTTTTTCTGACATTTTCTTTCTGTCTAGAACCGTTCAGAAGCATCTTTGTCCATGTGAATATACTTATATGCGCACTCCAGAAGTTCAGCATAGGTTCGAGGGAGAGTTTTATCTAGAGAGTAGGTAAATCTGGATCCCCTTAAACCTCTCTTCATGGCCAATATGGCCATATCTTTATTGAGATCCCTGACCTTGAGTGTGGTCGTATTAAAGCGAGTCACAAAATCTCTCAATGTCTCTATCTCACCTTGCTTGATGGAGAAGAGACTATCTGATATCCGCGGCATCTTTCGACTGGTGCTAAAATTAATGAGCTACGAATGAATGTTCGAGCTGCTCGAAAGAAGTTATGCTTCCCGACTGAAGCTTAGAATACCTGGCTCGAGCAGTTTTTCGAATGGTTATCGGGAAGCCAATGCATAGGAGGGCGTCGGTCACCCCCTGGATCATCATGAGAGCCTTATAACTCTCTAAATGATCAATTAGATCGGTAGAGCCATCATATGGCTCCATATGCGGTATCTTGAATCGAGATGGGATCGACTCATCCAAGATACGGTGAGAGAGAGGTTGGGTAATGTGGAAGCTGAGGTCATTAGAAGACCTCCGACCTTCCACCTGGAGTCAGACAAGTTGGCGATCGATCTCTTTAAATTTATGCTCGTAGTCATCGAGCCACCGTTGTTGAAAAAATTCGGAGGTAGAAACTCCTAAAGAACTTGAGGATGGAGAAAGAGAAGGTGCACAGGGCCTTTTCTCCTTCTTGATGCTATGTACATGAGAAGGAGAATGAGATCACCGAGAAGGATGAGCGATATGATAAGAATATCGAGAAAGTGATTGCTCGACTCGAGGAGAATGTCGAGACGGTCATCGTTCTGGATATGGAGAGGATGAGTACCGTGGAGGATGGTGGCTGTGCCTGAATGGCACCGAGTGCGCCACCAGCTCCTCCGCCAGTGGCTGCTGCTGTTACTGTGTCTGTTGTTGTTGGAGGCTGTGTACTACCTCCGTCAACACTTTCATTTGCTGCATTAAAGCAGCAATTTGTGCATCTGTAGTGACTATAGGACATGAAGAGCTGGATTCTGCCATTAAAGGTGGGAAAGGAAGATCTTTCTGATGGAAAGACTATCTGACGAATCCTGTAAAGTTGTTTTGAGCTATAATTTTTGCCATGATTTCTCATTTGTTCCCTATCTGATGCACCAATATGTTGCGATCAATCTCCTATTACATCCGTTGTCGGTGAAGAGCACGTGCAAAATGAAGTCCACACTGGTCGAAATTGTGTCCGACGGAGATCCTCAAATGCTTAAGTCAGTGGAGAGTGGTGAACAGCATATTAATATTTAGAGAGGCAGAATCTCAACTCCAAGAGTGTCTTACCCAATGCTGTTCATTTACCTCCATTTATAGGTGAGTTGTTGGTAATCATTTATACGGTTAGACACGTAAATTCTACTTATTTCGACATTATGTTATCGTGGGATGGATGGTTATACTCACCATTAATCATGTTCTGACCATTACGCACTTTCTTCGCTGACGGATTCTGATATGCCGACTTTATATCAGTAATCTGAATATGTCGACTATATGTCAATAATTATAAAAATTCAAATGACCATCAGTCGGCAACTCTGATATGCCGATGGTCATCGATTTAGAACCAGTTAAGTTGTCATAGTCAGAGTTTACTTGGGATGATTGAGAATAGTCGACTGTTGGTCGACCAACCGATTGATAGTCGACGGTTCATACTTATCAGACCGATTGAAAGTCAAAATCAGAGGAGTCGACTGAATTACCCCAACACGATCAATAACAATTCACCTCCATCATCTGAGCCTTTAACTATTTGCTTCAAAGTTATTGATTGTGTTCATGAGGTCTATAACTCCTAGTCTGCATCTCCATGCCAGCAATCACACCATCATAACATGCAGCATGTATTAGGTGATAAAACATCATGAACATTTTTATTCAAAAAAAAAAAATCTTAATAACCTAAGAAACTTGAATTGCCAAATAATATACAACTGTTTTCAAAAACTTACCATTGTACAAGCCCTCGACCTTAAAAAAATTAATCTTGCTTCGGATTGCAACATTGGCACTGCAATGTAATTCCAAATTAACCAGGGCACGCGGCATTAACCCAAACCCACATCCCTCCACCACCCAAACTATGGGGTAGGCAACTTTCTTGACATAAAAGTCACGCATGAAACAATTTCTACGTGGATCAAAACGTACATTTACGTCATCCCTTCATAATTGCAGGACACAATACACACAGTACAATTGTACGGGTCCGTTATATACCAATGTTGCTCACTGTCATAACGTACAAATAGCCACCTCGGCCTCCTAGCATTCACATTTCTTTTAGGATGAGACCCACAATCCTAGCAAATATATACGAGTGAAACAGTTAGAGTGGAAGGGTACAACGTCATGTAAAAGAACTACAAATAATAAATGAGGGTCATGGAGTCACTCCACTGCCAATGCTATCTATTTAATGGGTTAATCTAATTTAATCTATTTAATATATTAATTATATTAAATAAATTAAATTATTTATTTAATAAATAAATTTATTATAAATATATTTTTTTAATTTATTTAAAAATAAATTAAATTTAAATTATTAAATTTTTGATCTCATTCAGTCCGATCCATATTTGATCCCATCTGACTAAATTATCACTTCTAACTTCTTTGGTACCGTAAATATGGTGGTTGGCTTTACAAGTAGCTTTGTACGTATCCAAGTGGCGAAATATAAATCCAAAAAGATAAAGAAATAGAGTTGAACTGAAAATAAAAATATAGTCTATTACTATAATTATCAGTTATTCTATAAAAGAGATATTTAGTTCGTAATCAAAATCAAAATAAAAATAAAAATCGAAATTAAAATGATCAAATTTTTTGAAGTATTTGGTTCGTGATCATAATCGAAATCGAAATTGAAATTTGAATGAAAATTTGAATCCATAGAGGAGAGTAGGGATTGAGTTCTATATAAATTGAGTCATTCCCATTCCATCCTAAAATCGGAATCGGAATGAGACTCCTCCCAACCAAATGGTTAGAACAGGAGTCACCCATTTCGATTCCGATTTCAGACCCACTCCTCCCAACCAAATACCTCCAAAGTATCATTTAAATGCGAAAGAAAATTTCTCAAGTTTTTCTTAACCGTGTGGATCCTCCCAACGCACTCCATTCATCATGCAATAGACAACTGCATATGGTTGTGTGCAACTAATGTGCATCCACATATAGCCGTCTATCGCATGATGGATAATGCGCTGCTCTCCGCACAATACGGTGTACAACAGAGAACTTCTCTTTTTTCTTAACTGCAAAACAAAAATAAAAAGTTTCAAATGTCACAATGGCTGAACGCGATGAAACAATCATAACTAAAAGACAAAAATAAAACTTGAAAATAAAAATTGCTACGCACCGGTTGAATAAGACTCCTTGAAAGTCAAATGGAGATTACTAGTACCGACGGAACCACACATCTTAGGGATGTTTGGTTCGTAATTGAAATTGAAATGGGAATGAAAATCGAAATAGTTTGGAATCGTAATCGGAATGATCATATCCTCCGAAATATTTGGTTCGTGATCGAAATCAGAATCGAAATCGAAATTAAAATGAAAATTTGAATCTATAGAGGAGAATAGAGATTGAGTTCTATATAGATTGAGTCATTTCTATTCTATCTTGAAATCAAAATCAAAATAAAATTCTTTCTTATTTCTAGAGAGGATCTAATGTAGTACAAGACCACGGCTTTTGTGAGTGCTGGGCATATGCATAACGTGATATATACGGTTTGCCACCAGAGCCACCGGCATGAGAAACTGAACGCCGGTCGTAAGTATTAATTGCAAAATCCATCGGGTATGCATCAACAACCTCCTACGGTGCAATCACCAATTGCACGTATTCGCAGGTTGGCAACAGTTTCAGGTTGGCAGGCAAGCAGCCTACACTGGGGACGTATCGTTGGCATCGGTATTTTCATAGTTGTTAGGTCAGCAGTTATTATTCTTCCAGCACTTCTCAGCTTTTCTATCCTGTCGCCTGAGAGTTCTCCATCTTCTCAGTCTTCTCAGGTAATTTCTTAAAGAAAATTCTGAATTTTTTTTTTTTTAGGGAAAAGATTTGATATCTTTTCTTTATAAACACATTTTTCTAAGGGCACTGCATATTTTAAATCCAACATAGGCTAAACCCTAACAGTATCGTTTCATAAGAATTTTTCTTAACAGGGAAACAATGTTTTTTTTTAGAAGGCAGAGAAAGTAAGATACTTCCCCTATGTATGTATGTATGTATGTATATATATATATATATATATATATATATATATATATATATATTAAACAGTACAAAATATTAGGCTCATTGGTGGCATTTTATCACGTGCAATATGTATCCATGAGCACAATACATCAGACTCATAGCACATGTAATCGTCCATTGGAACCCATTTGAAGAAGTAAGCTGTGAAGGCCTTCCAAGATGGTGGTAAGTTTAACTTCTCTACAGTAGTTAATCCATTCAACAATCCTGGAACTAAGGGAGAGTACAGAGATTATGGCTATCCTTTGTACTCATAATTTAATCCTCTGAAGTTCAGAACCCAAGCTAAGTAAATCCTTCTGTTTAGAGCTCGAAGTCCAATCGGTAAATAGGAAGATTATTTGCTTTGATACCTCTCGACTTACCCACCCTTCAAACCTGAATATTCGATGGGGTGAGACTTACGGGAGAACAAATCAATTGTCTGAATGCCTTTACCTCTGATCATAGCCGTGGCCGAGATCTCGACCTGAGCTCGGGCAAGAACCTCGGCCTACAATGGAGCAGGTGGAATTTAAAAAAAAAAAAAAAAAAATTACGACCGGAACTGGCCGGGGAAGAAATCGAAAACTGGGTTCTATGCAATCAAATCCATGAACAGCCGGTGCAAATCTGGCCGACGACGACGGCTTTGGGGCGGGAAGAAGATGACAGGAGGGATTTGTGGTTGATTACCACGTTTCCGGCGAGGTATCGACGGTGGCTAGCTTTCCATGAAATCTCAACGGGAATCCAGGGAGGCTTTTCGATCAAATCGGAGGCCACTGAAGGCAAGACCGGTGCTAGACGTCTTAGAGGAGAAAAGGGTTTTATAGAGAAGTCCTTAGGATTTGGACGAAATCCGGCATGCCCTAGGACTTGTCCTTCTGAGAATTCGAACTCCCATCGAGAGCCCTCCCATGGGATTGCAATCCCATGGCATCATTCTCTTGCCAGAAGTTTTATTTATTAAGCTGTGATTGATGTATATATATATATGGTACATGCCGTTGATTGAGAAGAGGTATCTATGTGCCCTATTAGCACACAAGGCGATGCAAAGTGATAATATTTAGGATCGTTCTATGTGCCGTTGTGAGCTTAAAATATTCGTCGGATTTCCCATTCACTTGCTTCTTTCTTTCTTTTTTTTTTTCTTTTCATCAACGTGGAAATTATATTAGAAAAGAAAATAAGTACAATATAACACAAGGGCATGGAGCAACTGGCCCAAACGAAAGTACTATACTGTAAAAAGCCGGCCAGTAATCAGCAATATATAACAAAAACACCGTAGCCTCAAACCAACATAAACAGCATAAGCAAATAAACTTGTAGCAGCGGTAGATACAAGAGGGAATCCCCGGAGGGAAGAACAAGTAGAGCAAATTAATCAGCCTGAAGAGATATAACTGCAGACCTAACAGACATCCAAAGAAACTGAAACTGATGATAAAGGAAGTGGTCGGACGCAGCAGAAATCCTGAAACGGAAAAGGCACAGTAAACATCCCACACTTGTTAACAGTAAAAGGAACGCTTCCCGTACACCAGACCATCGTCAGCAAAGAGGGTAGCAGCAGAAACAGCAATATCGGCAACAGCCATACGGCAGGGAGCCGGCTTGTAAGCAGTCACATCACAGGCTGTGACGATGATGCACGGAGGAGCAATTAAAAGAACGGAGCAACAACATGCATGGACTTCGATCGAGAGGCAACAAAGGAACCATGCAGGCTGAGAAAACAATCCAATGATGCCGAACTTGAGGAAGCATGCAAATCAGCGATGCAAAAGTGGATGCGATGAAGAAAACGGTGATGTCTTCAAAGCAGGAGGCGATGGAGGGAAGTTTGGCACGGAAGGTGATGGATGCCAGGGAAGAGGAGAAGAGGCCGATGAAAGAGAAGGCAAACATGTCGAGGGTGAAGGTGGCGGTGCTGAGAGTGGTCAAAGCTTGCCCACCTTCTCCGGTGACATTGGACATGGCGAGAGTCACTGCCACTCCTAAAGCGAAGATGGGCATGCCTTGCACCAAAGTGCGGATAGATGAGTGGCCGCCGTCCTCTCTTCCATTTTCATTTCTACGTGGGCTTGTGCAGGAGAAGCAGGACTCGGGGCTATCAGAGCTTTCCATCTGAGGAGAAGGGGGATGCACTATGCTTCACACAAAGGTGCACAGCAGAAAACCTTTTCTCTTGTAGTTGGTGACCGAAGGTGCAAAGAAACAATCATAACTAAAAGACAAAAATAAAAATTGCTGCACACCATGGTTGAATAACGGGTCGTAAAACTATAGGTTCCGACGAGCTACGTATCCTGCGGGTGTTTGATTCGTAATCAAAATTAAAATAAAAATTAAAATTAAAATAATTTAAAATTAAAATTGAAATAATTAAATTTTTTAAAATATTTAATTCATGATCAAAAATAAAATCGAAATTGAAATAAAAATTTGAATCTACAGAAAAAAATAAAGATTGAGTTTCTATATAAATTAAGTTATTTCTATTTTATTTTAAAATTAAAATTGAAATGAAAATTTTTTTAATCAAATTATTAAAATAAAAATTATCTATTTTTATTCTGATGTCGGATCATTATTTTTTCCAACCAAACACCTTATTTATTTTCAGAGAGGATCTAACGTAGTGCAAGACGCGGCTTTTGCGAGTGTCGGGCATATGCATAACGTGATATATACGGTATTTACATTTGCAAGTTGTGAGCCCCAATCTTGTCATGCCACGTGCCATATGCTGGACTTTTCTCGATGCTTTTGGGCAATAAATTCAAAAGAAACATTGGCAATGGCGGCATTGAACCGAGGATCAGAAACGAGTGGTAAATAAACAAGACGGACTTTGACCTTTTGTTCAAAATTTTTTTGAAAACAAAAATGCACTCCAGAAAAAGACACAACAAAGGTGCATGAACTTCATCAAGTTGTTCACTCGTAGGATTAGGCTAAACCTGAACTCCTTCCATAGAAAGCCCTAAAAATAGACAAACCCTTCTGTTCTTCTCTTGATCACTGGCTTGAAGATTGATGCTTCTCTAACTTCCAGCTTCCAGATACAATAGAAGACAGCTAAAGAAAAATTTTAGCTTAGCCGAAGGTGAGCTCCTTCATGCTTTTGCTCACGCAAAGTGAGAAAGAGTACTCCTATCTTGCTAAACAAAAGGAGAGAGAGGAGGAAGACGAGTTGATCTCCTTCCAGAGCTTCAAGCTGCTCGAGCCGTAATTTCACTCTTTGACAAAATTTCTCCTCCAATTCTTTCTAGTCGAGCTTCTCGGTCCAAAGGTGAAAAAAAAAGCCCCTAGCTTCTAGAGTTCGCTGCTTTTCCCAGGCCGGAGCTCGTACATCTGTGAATTCACTAGAAGCTAGTTCCTCTCCATCAACAAGCGGGTCGTCAACTCAGCAGCTTGATCGGACCAAACCTCCACAATTTCAGAATCATCCTGTAGAATGGCCTGTTCTCTCTGGTCATCAACTGAAGAAAGAAGTATGCCCAATTGACTGAAGAACCATGAGACCTGAATAAGGATGCTCCACGGAGAAAGTCGTCGTAGATCAAGTCCCAAGAGGAAGCAAGATGCCTGGAAAATACAACAAATTAGGCTTCTCAAAGACTAGTTCAAGAAAAGAAATTATGCGAGATTGGTTCTAGATGCATCTGTCCTGGAAAGCGAGAGTGTCAGCTAGTTGAAAGCACCCATTGCTTGTGTAGTGGCAAAGATTTTTAGTACTAAAAATTTGAGCATCCTTCCGATCAAGCTGAGGCATCGTGCATCGTCTCATGGCAGGGTGTGGTTTTCATTGGGCCACCGTGCAAGTTGTAATTTCGAGTGCACTTCCAATCCGAGAAATTATTGGGTGGACTCACCCCATCGTAGGCAAAATGAATATAAGCTTTTGATCGATTACTCTTCACCTCGCAGCCAATCATAATTAAATATAATTAATAATTAATAAAAAATAAAATGGTATATAAAATTTTTATTAATTTTATAGAATGAGTCTACCTAATAAATTTTTCCTCGATCCGCTATGCTTAGAAATTTTCTCGAAATAAGCTCCCAAGGCTCACACTTGTTCAGGTCAATCTCAGCGATTGCTCGGCCGGTGAAACTGCTATCAAGGACCTTCTTAAGAAGATAGTAAGTTATCAGCTCCTCATCAGTGGGGTGGAACCAGAAACCAGGGGGTAGTTGGGCTTCGCTACTGTCGAAGTGGTGGCCGTAGCTCTCCATCGACATCCAGTCGAAAAAGAGAGTCCAAAAGCTGAAACCAAAGCAAGAGAAAGAAAGTTTACAGATTATACCAAGCAGCCATTTCTCCTTCTACCTCTATGTAGTGTTAAAAGTAGGAAGCCCGGGTGAGAGGGTAGGAAGAAAAACACCTTTGCAGAAAAATAAAGGCAGCAATATAAACAACTGAGAAGAGAGACGCTTATTAGTATTTCTCGAAGCCCGGGTGAGAAACAGAAAACCAAACAGTGAGCTACTGAGTCTGAAACTTAAACAACCTATTAGAAACCCAGAAACAGAAATGTTGGAGAATACCGACCGACCCCACTCACGCCGACTCATCATCGGATCTACATGACCGATGTCCGACTTTGCCGACCAACCGACCGACGGCTGCCGTTACCGACTGATCAACGACTGCCGACCGACCGATGATACATCGGTCGGACGGATCTTTTCCTCTCTCCCAACCGGCTGCACTATGGGGTCCGGTGCCCGACTCCCGCAACATGTCCGACTGACTGTCGGAGGGACCCAAATTTCCACCCAACGCCCCTCAATTGACTGCCGACCTATGATCAATCGGCTCCTCCAGACGCCGTACGACTGTCAGAAACTGTCAGTCCTGACAACGGCATGCGGCACTGCCGCCTAGGGGCATTATCCCACCTAAGGCGTGGGTCAATCCTAGCGATTTGACAGTCCCGCGGCGATTTGACATCTTTACGGCGACTCTGACAGTCTCCAGTGAGTTGACAATTCTTCAATTATCCACGTCATTAATGATGGCGCCATACCACGCTCCACTATATATATCGGAGAATGCAACAATGCTAGAGGTCTCTTCGAAATTTTTGGACTTGCTCCCTCTCTCTCTCCCCCTCTCTCGTTGAGCTTCTTGTTTTCTTTTCACTGTTGCCTAGTTTTCTTTCTGATTTGACCGTCGGAGGATCTCCGTCGGAGCCGCCTCCGATCAGTGTAGATTTTTTTTTACAGGTGCTCATTTTCGACGACCAGATGAGGGAATTGGCCGCAACAAGAAGCAAAGGAGAAATAACTATAGAGCCCGAAACAACAACGCTACATTACAGAAGACAACAGAGGAGGCTTGTCAAGTTTTAATGCAAACCCCACGGCAAGAACAAAGAATAGAAGCATCAGTGTACCAGAGCAGGGGACCAAACGCCTCCCAGTAGCAAACAAAATAAGAGGTCCTCTTCCTAACCACTGGAGCGAGTTAAGAGGAGGAGAGGAACAGGGAAACGGGGAGCAAAAGAGGAGCTGGGGGTCTGTCCCTTGTGTGGATAATTTTGTCAATCATGACTACTGAAGAGATTTTTTAATAAAGGAGAGGCAGAATGGTTGGACAATTTTTTAAAAAAAAAAAAACAGGAAAGAACAATCATTTGGCATTAATATATACCATTGTATCTCCTGAAAACTGGAAAATCATTTGACGTTCATATATACTATTGCATCTCCTCAATCGTCACCCTTCTCTCTGGGGATTCAAGATGGAGAAATATCCCTCCTTCCCACTGTTCTCACAAGGCATCTGGCATCATCCCGGTCAAGATCTCCCTACACAGTTCAGCCTGGCACCTTCCCTCCTCTCTCTGGAGCAAACCTCTCTCCACTAAGACGAAGGAAGATCAACACCGGCCGGTTTGGTGGAAAGAAAGCAAAAGTTCGCCATGCGACCCCCAACCTCTCCATACACCACCACCGTCAGGGGCAAATGGAGTCCCTCCTGGAAAACTACAAGTACGGATCCATCCCATCAACCTCGAAGGGATTCGACAACAGAGATCTCTCAAACCACCCCGTCCTAAAACCAGCTGGAGTTGAACGATAGCCTACCTTGCAAGAAACGGCGGTATCAACCCCGGTCCGAGATCGTCCTTGATGAGGGTGTTCAAACACGAGAAAATCTCTTCGGACCTTGGAAACTACATAATAGCACTCCGCAGATCATAACTAAAGCTATCTATGGAAAAAAAAAATACAGGTGGCCACGAGTATAAATAGTTCTGCTCCACTTAATCATACATTTAATAATCGAGCTCCTCACTCTACCAACCGAGTTAACACAACTCGGATGCTTAATCAAATTGTCTAAATAAAAAATAGAAACAGACGCTAAGTTCACCGTCTATTATTAAGACCTCCTGGTAACAACTGCCGCAAGAAATCAGCAAGCAAATGCTGAGTCTTAAAGATTAGCCTTTGCCACCACTGTTGGACTCTCTCGAGGGTTGGCAACATCATTAAAACATAGTCAATCGGTCTTTCCCTCCTAAGCTCCAATCTCCTGTAGGTAGTGTTCAGCATCCAAAGCCGCCATGCATCCTACCATATTTGTTGAACACCAATATCTTAGCTTAAACGCAGCAATGGTTGTTGGATATTGTAGGGAATGATAAATATAGATTGCAGAGTCTAGACACTCTTGCAGGTGTTTCAGTGGGAAATTTATCAGAAATGTGCACTTAAAATTAACTAAATCAGACCCCAGAAGTGCATGGCATCATATAACCTTCTAGTCTATGATCTCCTTCGCATTAGTCTATTTTTGTCATACAACTGTCGCCATAACTTAGAAGAGCAAGGTATGTAAAGAATATTAATAGCTCTTGTGATCTATATGCACATATTACATGAGAAATCCAGCTTAGGCCTACGAATGCACAGTGGATTATTTTTACATTAAACTTACCAGAGGATGTAGCTGTCCTAAGGGAAGACATCACATTCAAGTAAAAGAATGGCCAGAGGATACGCTGAGAACAAAGTGACTGTCACTAATGGTAAGAGAAAGTAAATGTTGTAAAAGAAAATATAAAATTATAGATTATGTTGACAAGCTTTTTTTTTTTTTTTTTGAAGAGGACAATGTTTAACACTTTGATTCAAGAAATCCAAACTTGAAGAGATTATCATCTTAAATGGAGATTGAATAAGAAATAATAAAAGGTGCATTATGTTCATAAGTGATATGATGATACAAGGCAAACCAATAAGAAGATGATGAATTGGAGGAAGAAAAATGATGAAAGATATGGAAAGAGTGGAGCAAGCTTGCACATGAAAGAACTGTTTTCAAATAGTCCATGTGGTATCCCTATATAAGAGAGGGCCATTCCCACCTACTGCGCCAGTCCCAGGTCTTGCTTGTGCAGCATTTGAAAATCACCAACCAGGAGTTCATCTCTCAGCAACCTCCATAACATGACATTTGTGGCACCCCTTTGCCCATGAGCATTACTTTGCTATGTGATCATCTCTCAGCAACTCAAAAGTGCAAACATTTGTGCCATCTATTTTGCCCATGAGCATTGCTTCTCAAGCCTCCAGAGTCCACAGCATCTGATAGCTATTTCCCAGAAAAACTAAGATAGATTCTGATAGAAGACATTTCATAAAGGTTATTTCTTTCTCTCATAAGCTATACAGCAATTTTTTTTTTTTTTTTGCATTCTTTCTTTTGGCTTGTTGCACTACCAATATCGACATATTAATACTTGGATCTACCCTACAACTTAATATTCTCCATTGAACTCTTTTTGGGAGGATGTGAGGAAGACCATCCAAAATCAGGATGAGCGTGGGATTTCAACCTAGAACATTTGCATCCAACATAGAGTGATTTTAACAACTGAGCCAGTTGTCACCCTAATACTCTCCATCAAAGAGGATCTTGGAAGTTGTAATGTGCCACATCTTACACAACACATTGCTGTTAGGATTTGACGCCTCGAGATTCAGCCCACAATGAGCCCACAGCGAGGTTCGCGATGAAAAATGGAGTCCAACGAGACCAAGATCACCTGAAACGGAGCTCGGATGGAGGAGATACGAGCTTTTGAAGTCGGCACGAGAATCGAGGCAGCGGAGGACCACCGGCGACCGGCGGCGGGCGGCGGCGGCGCGCGGGACGCGCGACCCAGGCCAGCGGCCCCTTTGCCCCGGTCCATCGTGGACCGGACGGTCCACGGCGGGGCCTGTGGACCGCGTGGGCGTTTCCCACGCGTTTCTCGCGGTCCACGGCACTATTCCGTGGACCGGAGCGCAATCGGACGGCCCAGGGAGATTCCGGTGACGATCCGACGGTTCAGGAGGCTGATTTGGCCTGTTTAGGACTCTTAAACCTAATCTAATTAGGTTTAAACTCTGTTTAACCCTTTAAAAGGTCCCTGTGACGAACAGAGGGGATGTGGATTTCGGGTTTCTCGCCGTACAGAGCCGTACGAACCCGATTGAAGAGAGAGAGATTGACGTGCTGTGAGAGAAGGAGCAGGAGGCTCCTGGACAGCGGTCGCCAAGCTCTTCAGGGGTTCAGGGGGGTCTCCAAGAGAGAGAGAGCTTTTGTGAGGGGAACTTCGGGTGAGAAAGAATTGGGTGTACAAGGGTTGAGGGTGAGGTCTCCTCTTGTAAAATTTCTTTTTCATAGTGAAATTTGCATGCCCCATGGAGGCGAGCCCTTTTGTGACTGATCCACGTATTTTGATTATTTTTCTTTTATTTTGTTTCTTCTTTCTTCCTGCTGCATCGCGTGGTACTGAAAAGGTCTTGGGAGGTGGTGTCCTGGCCAGACATCCACCCAACAAGTGGTATCAGAGCAAGGCGGTACAAGAATGCAGATTGCAGCGGTGGTGAGCAAGACTGAAGATGGAGAAAACAGGAACAATCAAGATGGAGATCAACAAGTTTGATGATAAGAGCAATTTCTCTTTGTGGCAGGCAAGGGTGAAGGACGTGCTCATCCAACAGGGGTTGATCGATGCTCTCTTGTGCGATGAGAAGCCGACCACCATGGAGGTGCGGGATTGGAAACAACTACAGATGCAGGCGGTGAGTACCATCCGCATGTACCTGGTGGATGAGGTGGTGATCCATGTGCTGAGCGAGACTTCCCCAACGGTGCTGTGGTCGAAGCTCGAGGAGTTGTACATGGCGAAGTCTCTCACCAACACACTTTTCCTCTGGAGGCAGTTTTACCAACTACGGATGACTGAGGGACAGAGCGTGCAGGAGCATCTGAGCCACTTCCAGAAGATCCTCACCGACCTTCTCAGCGTTGGCGAGAACGTTGAGGAGAAGACCAGAGCGCTGGTTTTGCTGGCGTCGCTTCCTTCTTCGTACGAGTCCTTGGTGACTGCTCTTCTAATGGGGAAGAGCACTATCAAGATGGATGAGGTCACCGCGGCGATACACCAGAATGAGGTTCTTAGGAGGGAGAACCCAGCTTCGAGCTCAGGTGGCGGTAGCTCAGCTTTGGTAGCTTCTGGAGGTGCAGGAGGCGGTAAACGGAGCGACAAGAGATCGCAACGAGGGCGGTCTAAGTCCAGGAGGGACTTGAGCAAAATCAGGTGTTACCGGTGTGAGGAGTTGGGGCATCTAGCCAAAGATTATCCTCAACTGAACAATCGGACGGTGGCTGCTGTAGCGACGGCCGGCAGTGATTCAGATGGAGATGTCCTGGAGATATCTGACGAGGTATCTACTTCTTTCCAGCAGTGGATATTAGATTCTGCATGCCCCTATCATGTATGTTGCAGAGAGGAGCAGTTTGACTCCCTGGAGAACAGTGAGGGCACTGTATATCTGTCGGATGGATCGAGCTGTGCGATCAGAGGCATTGGGACGGTCAGCTGGAGGACACATGACGGTGCAGTAAGGAGATTGGGGGAGGTCCGATACATACCCGATTTCAGGCAGAATCTTATCTCACTTAGCAGACTGGATTCGAGAGGCTACAGGATGGTAGCTGGTGGAGGAATCCTGAGGGTGCTACGCGGCGATAGGATTGTGCTGGAGGGGAAGAAGGGGAGCAGAGGACATTATTACCTGACAGGGAGCCCAGTATGAGGTGGAGTATCGGGAGCCAGGTGGAGCCCAGAGCGAGGTGGAGCTTCAGGAGGCGGATCGGGCATGAGACAGGAGACTCGGGAGGACGAGAGGCGACGTCGCAAGGTGAGATTCCTATTGCCGCAGGATGATGCCCCGAGCAGGTCTCAGGTCAGGAGGAGCACAGCATACGATGGAGATGGGATCGAGCAGCCTGGCTCGACTCCCATGTTTGCCCATCCATGATCAGCAGGCGATTGCCCCAGGGCATGGGGGCGCAGAGATCCAGAAGCTCTCGAAGTTTGGAGGAGGCCGAATATCGAGTCGAGGTGGAGATTGTTAGGATTTGATATCTCGAGATTCATCTCACATTGAGCCCACAGCGAGGTTCGCAATGAAAAATAGAGTCCAACGAGACCAAGATCACCTGAAACGAAGCTCGGATGGAGGAGATACAAGCTTTTGAAGTCGGCACGAGAATCGAGGCGGTGGAGGACCGCCGGCGACCGGCGGCGGGCGGCAGCGGCGCAGCCACAGGCGGCGGCGCGCGGGACGCGCGACCCAAGCCCGCGCTGGACGCGCGACCCAGGCCCGCGGCCCCTTTGCCCCGGTCCACCGTGGACCGGGCGGTCCACGGCGGGGCCTGTGGACCGCGTGGGCGTTTCCCATGCGTTTCTCACTGTCCACGGCACTATTCTGTGGACCGAAGCATGATCGGACGGCCCAGGGAGATTTCGGTGACGATCCGACGGTTCAGGAAGCTGATTTGGCTTGTTTAGGACTCTTAAACCTAATCTAATTAGGTTTAAACTCTATTTAACCCTTTAAAAGGGCCCTGTGACGAACAGAGAGGGTGTGGATTTTGGGTTTCTCGCCGTACAGAGCCGTACGAACCCGATTGAAGAGAGAGAGGCGGACGTGCTGTGAGAGAAGGAGCAGGAGGCTCCTGGACAGCGGTCGCCAGGCTCTTCAGGGATTCAGGGGGGTCTCCAAGAGAGAGAGAGCTTTTGTGAGGAGAACTTCAGGTGAGAGAGAATTGGGTGTACAAGGGTTGAGGGTGAGGTCTCCTCTTATAAAATTTCTTTTTCATAGTGAAGTTTGCATGCCCCGTGGAGGCGAGCCCTTTTGTGGCTGATCCACGTATTTTGATTGTTTTTCTTTTATTTTGTTTCTTCTTTCTTCTTGCTGCATCGCGTGGTACTGAAAAGATCTTTTGGGAGGTGGTGTCCTGACCAGACATCCACCCAACAATTGCTTTTCTGCAAAGTAAAAGAAAAGTGTAAATCTAATCATTCCTATACATTGTAATGCACTCTCCATTTTAATGTTAGAAAAAATAAGACATACTGACACCAAAACGCAATATAAGATAACATGTGACACCAAACAATACAAGGACTATAATATTATAAAACCAACACAACAATAGTGTGCAAGTCTTTCAAATATAAGCCGTCATTTACAGGACTCTTGGAGAACCACATTTCCCAACCTTCCTATTTAGAAAATAATACTAGCGAAATGCCTGTATAGAGGATGATTTCCAGACAAGCAAGAATAAATTGCAGTACCTACGTAACCAACCAGGAATCTACATATCGAGTAAGATATTGTTCCGTAGTACATTTCTTTTAAAATATGATTAACATAACCAGACATTCAGTGTATACAAAACATCCATCCTAGAAATTGTATGAAGGGCATCTTTATCTTGGTCACTAGAAAAGTTGCCAGTTCAGTGCAAAAGAAGCATGAAATAAGCAAAACAAAAATCACAATCAGCAATTCATAGTCGTGTATATATAAAGAGATCATAAATTAAAGCTCATTAATTATTTGTGTTGGATGCATGAAGTGTTCTGATTACTTTCAAAAGGGGCTCTGTTTTACCTGTTCACCACTGTAACAGCCCCACATTGTAAACTTTACTCTTTGATTTCCTTCCATCGATAAACCTGGGTGGGCTTGTTAGCTTCCCTAAACCTTCAGAAAGATTACTCTCAAAAGGGTGTCTCCTTGATCAAAAGATTTCATATCAAAGAACAACCCAATCAGGTGCCATGCAAGAAAGGGAGATGAGCAACCAAACAACAAATCCAACGAAGTGTGCGGGTAAAATAAGAGACGGGATAGAGTAATCCCTCTCGTCTACACTTCTGTGAAAAATTAGCAGATCCTTCTAACTGCACCTACATGCAATGCATTAGTGCAATAGAAAATATTACCACAATTCCTCCAATATTGAAGTCCTAATACTGCAATGAGGTAATTCCCTCGTATGCCTGTCACCCTGCTATATGCTACATAGCTGGTTGAATTTTGTTGGAAATATTATGTCAACCTGTTCCTTCATGAATCCTCCTTTGCCATATCATTTCACGAGGAGCTCATAACAGATGAATAAATTTTAGCCATCCCCAGTCTCATCTACTACAAAGATCGGTAACAATTCCCCACTCTTATCTGATCCCCTGACTGTTTGCTTCAAACTTAATGGCTGCGATTTGCAAGTTCATAAGGTCTGTGACTCTTAGTCCGCATCTCTATGCCAGCAATCACACCCAACATAGCATGTAGCATGTATTTGCTTATAAAACATCTTAACCTCTTTTACTCCAAAAAAATAAAAAATAGAAACAAAAACATAGAGTCTTAACGTGAGAAACTTGCATGGCCTTGTAATATACAACTGTTTTCAAAAACCTACCTTTGTACCAGCCTAGGTGATATATGAGTCAAAAGGTTAAGGCGTAGCAGTACAATGTCATGAAAAAGGACTACAAATAACAAATAATTAGGTTGAATCAAATAGAACCTCATCTAGCCTTGGTGGAGGGTCATCAAGTCACACCACCTTTACGGCATGCGGAAAAAAAATAACAATAAGAAAGTCACAGGTCAACACTGACAAGTTGAAGCATAGAAATAACAATAAAGAAATATAAAGGAGAAAAGAGAAAGTTCCAAGTCGTCTTGTTAAGTAAAGAATCATGCACATCCCTCCCATTTCATCAGAAAAGAATCATGCACATGCATGACAAAAGTAATCAGGTGTTTAGACTGTAAATGGACCTTCCTCATGATGGAGGGTAGAAGTCATAACACTCCAACTATTTGCGTAATTGGAATTTTTTTTGTTTTAACATAGTTGGTGAACACTTTTGAATCATTTAAACCTCAAAAAGAGGATGCTGCATAGAACCCTAGATTAAAGTTATCATGTGCCTTATGCCCATAATTGAAAATAAACCAACCAATACACCGACACCCTGGGCTCGACTTGACAGCATGCAATTGAGCTCGTCCAATTAGAAAAAGAACCGAGCTCAGACTTCATTCAAAATGTCAGCTTAAATAAGCTCAGCCGAAGAATTATGGGCTCTGCAAAAATAAATAGATGCTCGGTCCCGGCTTGACAACAAGCTCGTTCAATAATAGGCAACCAAATTTTGAGTATTTACATGATTTAATAAATATTTTAAAATTAATTATACATATATTAGAAAATATATTTCTTATTAGAAATAGATTTTACTATGTTTTGGATTATAAATAAATATATTAATTACTAATAAATATCATGTTAGATTTTTTGATAATTAATAAATATATTAAATATATCATTAGATATATATATATATTATTAATCGATATATTAATATTTTTATAGTATATTACTATAAGACATATTAACATTATTTATATCAATTGTTTGATATAATTAATGCAATATTATAAAATATGTGTGAGGGTATTTCTATCAAGAAATAAAAATTATAGATTACATCCAACCGGTAATCCATTGTAGAAAAATAAATACAACCTTTCTAACGATATTTGTTTTATTTTTTTTTTCACAAAAATAGATGTGACATCTACCATTTATTTTACCATCTCTTGTCCATCAAATATGGCAAATGAAATTGGAAGGACAGCTTATTTTTTATGAGGAAATCTGGACAATGGGAGATGGTGGCGAAAATCTGTCCGGAGGAAGATCATAGCAGCAGCAACAGCCACGGTGGGAAAAAAAGGGAAACCGATGCTGGTTGGCTCAAAAAAAATAGAGTAGTCCGGCTCATCAGCCGGCGACGGGCTCTGCCTCAGACTACCTACTTACATCGAGCATTTGATGCGTACGTACATGGAAATGGACCAGCCAGCCCCGATGGTTTCTTTATTTCAATCTCAGAACCTGCGTGTCTTGATCATTCTCTTTACCGTCCCAACCCTCAAATCTTACTTTATTAAGTTGTGATTGACGCTTGGTTTTGCCAAGGATCCAATTAGAAGAACGGAGCAACAACATGCATGGACTTCGATCCTCTAAGGAACCATGCAGGCTGAGAACACAATCCAATGATGCCGGACGTGAGGAAGGATGCAAATCAGCGATGCAATGAAGAAAACGTTGATGTCTTCAAAATATGAGGCGATGGAGGGAAGTTTAGCACGGTATAAAGGCTGCACTACTACGCCCTCTCGTGATCCTTTTTTTTGGTTTTCTTTTAGAATGCTATTGGATGGAGAGCAAAGAAACAGCATTCAGCGGCAACAAACTAGGTTTAGGAGAAGAACGTGAATCCATATTGTAATCCCAAAGCATAAAATGATTAAAATGAGATGAGGAGCTTAATATCATGAAGCAACAGCATTGAAGTTGCTGTATGAGAGAGATCATCGAGCCAATTAATTAACCACTGCAGCCGAATCTCCTCCAACTAAAATCTTTTTTTACATTTTGATAGCATTAGCGAGCCCCTCGCAAACAGCTCGTGATTCAGCTGATGGTTCTGAATTAGCCGTAAAGATCCTTGAAACAACCAAAGTAATACGCCCATATAGTGGTCTCTATTAACAAAACCAGCTCCTCCCAGCTGGTTGTTCCTAAGAGATCCATCAAAAGCAAATTCATGAACTCTTTGCAGTCTTGTGAAGGTGTGCGTGTGTAATCCCAGGCACCAAAAGAGCAACCGCAGCATTCTAAGTCCCATACGAGAGGGATCGTCGTCATATTGTTCATGCGAAGGATACGACTCGCTTCACGCTGGTGACTGTTAGATCATAGACACTTGCTTTGAGATCTATGTAGATGGGTGGATAATGGAGTTCAAATTGCTTTGAGACTGGCATGGTAGATGATCCAATGGTGGATTCGCATGATTGTAGGTGAATCCTTCTTTCGCGCAAAAGATGCTACCCTATATAGAGGTTATATGGCCATTGCTATGCATCCTAGACAGCAGTTTCCATTCCAACATACCAAAAACCAACTTTTCCCTTCTTTTAGGATAGATGATGGACTATGCTTTCATTTTAATTGTGCATAAGATATTCATGCATTTCCGTATATTTAGAAAATATATCTTCATAAAATTGATATTCAAATATTAATCGAGCCATACTCGAATTTAAATTCGAGTCTTAACCTAATAATATATCTGTTAAAAATAAAAATAATATTATTAATATATATATATATAATGAACTTTTAAATCAATTATTTTGTCATTCGAATTCGATTCGAAAAATTATTCAAATTACTCGAACTCAATAATAACCGAGTCTAATTGATTTGGATTTGAGCCGAGCTCTAATAGCTCATTTGTAATTTGATTTGTTTACTTCCCTATCTCAATCAACATTAATTCAAAATTCAAAAAAATTAAATGAAGATGATAGAAAGAAGCAACAACTTATTTTTTTATCTCAATTTATCAATTCAAATTTAATAATAATTATATCGAATAAATTTAAATTTAAATTAAATTAATTTAAATTTAAATCAAATTCGAATAGCACCGAGCAGTATAATTTGTTCGTATCCCTATCTCAACTGATACTAATTTAAAATGCGAGGGAATCAAATGAACGTGATCAGAAGAAGCAACAAGCAATCCTTCTCACGTTGGAAACCATTTAAAATTGGTTACGCACAGCATCGTCCGTCCACTCGTGTCATTGCTTCCAAGTCCCAACCACTCATTCCTGTTGCATCTGCTGCGGCGATGGAGTATTTAATTAGTAGTCCTTCCATGAGCCCCGCTGCAATGGAAGGTTCCTGTTGACTGACTGCGTAATTGCCATCCCACAGAGTTATTATTCTTTTAGGTAGTATTTGGTTGGCAGAAATAAGATGAAATAAAAATTTATTTCATCTTATTTTTTTCAACATATTATGAAATGACGATAGAACTCATGAGTTTAATAATTTCAATCAAAAATATATTAATTATATTTTATTTTTTTATCTGATTTAAGTTATTTCATATTAGATCATGAAATAGCATATTCTAGATTTATCACGAGAAAAAATTTTATCTTATTCTAAATTAGAAAATAACATCATCTTATTCCCGATGAACCCCGCAGTTTTTCAACCAAACACAAAATTAGATTCGGAGTGATGAATAAATATTCTGAGAAATTGATATTTCTATTTCATAAATACCATTTTCGCTATCAAACACTACCTTAACATCCGATCCTATGTCTTCCCTCCTCATTCTGAAATTCCAACTCTACCCTTCTCCATCCACGCCTTCATCGGCTAAAAAAAGTTCCTAACCTAACGTGCTCAACCTCCCCATCCCATCCCTCCTCATTTGATGGAACTCTCTCATTTTTTTTTTTTTTTTTTTTTGAGGCGGTGCTGGGCTACAATAGCCTACCTCCTGTCAGTCTCCACCCATGGTCTCGGCAACGGGATCCCTAAATAACCACCTGATAAGAAACTAGAAAACTTCAGAAGAATGGTGAGAGAGATTTTTATATCATGCAAGCAGAGGCCCGTGGAACCGGATGTTAAGTTCCCCGAAAAATAAATCGAATAATAATAGATAGAATGATTTTGAGATGCGCCACCATCTGCAGAACAGCATTGTCGTCTATCTCAAATGCAGCCACCTGCAGCGTATATCCTATTAAGAAATCTATGCCTGAAACTGCAATGCCCACAATATAGGTGCTAAATTCTGTTTCTTCTAGTGGTCTGTTAGTCCTTCCTCGTTTTAGAATTCCTCATCCATTTGTAACTCGCCTGACAGTGGATGCTAAACCCTTCTGGTTGTCTGGGAGTCGTTCCTTATTTTTAGCATGTTTCATCCATTTATCTGAGATGATAGTGATATAGTTTATCACACTTGTTGAAAGAGAAATTCTAGGGCCCATGTGTCAATAATCAAAAGTAACAAAGCCATGAGCTGAAACCTTGTATCTTACTCATTCCTCATATCAAGGCATTTCCACAGAAGCATGAAATACACACAGAACCAGAGTAGTATTACGAGACTCAGAATAATGCTGCAGGTATCTTCCGAGCAGAGATGCAATGCAAACTGATAAAAGCAAACAATTCGGGATTTTTTATTTTTTATTTTTGCAACGTAGCTATTTTCATGAAAAAAATAATTCTTCAAGATACAATGACCTGCACTTGGAGGAACATCAACTTCTCAATATCCAAAAGTAAGTATCTGGACATGAGTCAACAGAACTTGGATGCTTAATCAAATTGTATAAATAAAAAAAATGAAAGCATCCATTGCTAAGACCTGGTAACAACTGCCGCAAGAAATCAGCAAGCAAATGCTGAGTCTTAAAGATTAGCCTTTGCCACCACTGTTGGACTCTCTCGAGGGTTGGCAACATCATTAAAACATAGTCAATCGGTCTTTCCCTCCTGAGCTCCAATCTCCTGCAGGTAGTGTTCAGCATCCAAAGCCGCCATGCATCCTACCATGATTGTTGAACAGCAATATATTAGCTTAAACGCTGCAATGATTATTGGATATTGTAGGGAATGATAAATGCAGATTGCAGAATGTACGCACTCTTGCAGGTGTTTCAATGGAAAATTTATCAGAAATGGCGCTTAAAATTAACTAAATCAGATCCCAGAAGCATAGTACCATCTAACCTTCTAGCCTATAAATCTCCTTCACATTAGTCTATTTTTTTCACAAATCAATGGCATCACTTAGAAGAGCCAGGTATGTAAAGAACATTAATAGGGCTTGCGATCTATATGTGTACATTACAAGAGAAATACGTCTTACGCCTATGAATGCACGGTGGGTTTTTTTTTTTTTTTTTCATTAAACTTACCAGAGGATGTAGCTGTTCCAAGGGAAGACATCACATTCAAGTAAAAGAATAGCCAGAGGATAAGATAAGAACAAAGTGATAGTTCTAACGGCAAGAAAAAGTAAATGCTGTAAAAAAGAAATATTTATAGATAACATAGACTAGTTTTTTTGAAAATTATAATGTTAACACTATGATTCAAGAAAACTAAATTTGAAGAGAATATCACAAATGGAGGTTGAATAAGAGATGAAAAAAAGGCAAATATGCTCACAACAAAAGGCAATCCATTATAAGCACCAAGAAGATGAATTGGAGGAAGAAAATTGATGGTGGTGATGGAAAAAGTGGAGCAGGCTTTCGCAAAAAGAAATTGCTTTCAAATATTCTGTGTGGTATCCCTGCATTCTAGAAGGGAGGGTCATTCCTGCCTAATGCATGGGTCCCTGGTCTTGTTTGTGTAGCATTTGAAAATCACCAACCAGGAATTCATCTCTCAGCAACCTCCATAAAATGACATTTGTGGAACCACTTTGCCCATAAACATTGCATTGCTATGTGACCATCTCTTAGCAACTCAAAAGTACTAACACTTGTGCCATCTTTTTAGCCCAAGAGCATTGCTTCGCCTTGCTGCTATTTGCCAGAAATGCTAAGGTAGATTCTGATAAAGGATATTTCATAAAGCTTAATCCCTTCTCTCATAAGCTATACTGCAAGTCTTTTTTTTCTTTCTTTGGCTTCTTGTACTAGCAATATAGACGTGTCAATACTTGGATTGGCCCTATGACTTGATACTTTCCATGGAACTCTTCTTGAAAACTAGGATGCAAGGAAGCCCATCCAATCGGGATGAGGATTGGATTCAAAACTAGGTCATTTGTATCCAAGGTATAGTGACATTAACAACCGAGCTAGGTTGCACCCTAATACTCTCCATCGAAGAAAATCTTGGAAGTCATAGCTAAATTTTTGAATTTAAAATCTTCCTCGAAGAACAATCTCCATTTCCCAATAAAATGGAAAACTAAATAAATCATGCATCCTACTCATCACATTGATTTTCTGTAAAGTTAAAATAAAGTGCAAACCTGATCATGCCTAAATGTATCAATGCACTTTATCTTCCATTTTAAAGTAAGAAAAAACAAGATGTACCATTTTCGGACACTAAAATACAATACCAGATACACATGATATCAAGTTATACAGGGACAACAACCTTATAAAACCAGCACAACAATAGTATGCAATTCTTTACTTTCAGCAAAAAAAAAAAGGTATGCAATTCTTTCAAATATGAGCAGTCCATTACGGGGCTCTTGGGGGACCACATTGCCCAACCTTCCTTTTAACAAAAAATTACACGATACAGAGGATGATTTCCAGTCAAGCAAGCATAACTGGTGGTACCTTATAGCCAAATAGGAATCTACATATTGAGCCTGATATGGTACTATAGTTACCTTTCTTTTAAAATATGATTACTATAACCAAAAAGACATTTAGTAGATACAAAACATCCATCCCAAAAGATCATATAAGAGGGGGAAAATCTTTATCACGGTCACTGCGAAGCTGCCAGTTCAATGCAAAAGAAGCATGAAATGAGCAAAACAAAAATCACAATTAGCCATCCATAGCAGTGTCACAATATCTATAAAGAGATCTTAAATTAAAATTCATTAATAGTTTGGATTGGATGAATGAAGTGTTTTGATTACTCTCAAAAGGGCGTCACTTTCATCAAAAGGTTTCATATAAAAGGACATGCCAATTGCGTGCCATGTCAGAGGGAGACGAATAACCAAACAAGTCCAAAGAAGCGTGCAGGTAAAAATAATAGATCAGATAGAGTAATCAGTCTTATCTAAACTTCAATGGTTTGCCTATGCGTCTCTATGCGTGCCACCTTCCTCCTATACAGAAGGTCAGGGACAGCTACCCCGCAATAATAGAGCATAAGCTGTGCAGCTGTCTCATAAAGCAAACCTGACTACCAGTGCTGCTCATGAACCATGGAAAGTTCCTTGCTATTGTAATTATGGTGGTCATCATACCATTGGTTTTACAAGTAGTTCTTGTGGATCCAATAAGTGAACCAGGAACAAGAAAATAGAGGAAGACAGATGAACTGATACCAAAATATACTCAACACAATGAGTCACCATTTTCGTTTTGGTAAGACATGGCATAAAAAACCAGAGCAGCATCCAACATCATCTACCTGCTACAGCAATTACAACTCTTGTTCCATGGAGTACCATTCAAACGCAAAAGAAAGTTCTACAACCTTTACTAAAAGCCAAACAAAAGCTGCAAATGTCACAATGGCTGAGCTCACACTGAAACAATCCTAAATCTTCAGACAGCTGAAAATCCTTGGGCATTATTGTGACATGCTTGGCATGGAAGACATTAAGTATTTTCCAACAAATCCATCAGGTATGCCTCGATGACCTATTGCAGTGCAAGCATTGCACGTAATTGCAAATATCATGAAAGGCAACAGTACCAGGTTAGCAGTGGTGACTCCACAGTCACAGAGATAGACTTATGCTGACTTGCAAGCAGCCTACAGCAAAAGCCACCTCTGTCACCCTCTCGTCTTAGAAAAGGCTTTAAATCCAAGTGGGCCAATCCCCCACAAGAGGGAAAAGGAAACTAGGGAAAGGTTGAAGCATTGAGCAAAGGGCATGGAGAGATAGAACAGGGCTGAGAAGGGCATAACTCCATGAGGATATTTCTGGAAGTTTAACATATAGTTTTCAAGTTAAGGAAAAAAAATTGAGAGGCTGAATTTTCTTTTTATTTGTGTTGTTTGGAGTCCATCATTATTAGCCAACTCTTATGTGGGGATTTGGCATGGGAAGCTGTAATTGCTGTTTAGATTCCTCCACTGACAAACATATTAAGAGTCGAAATATCCATGTCAGCTATTGTGTGAACTAACAGTTCAACTTCTAATAGTAAATGTCATACTGTTCTATTCTGAAACCAATGCATACACCATACTATATGCATGGTGGATGCATAATATCACAAGCAAAATATATTTTCAAGAATGGAAAAAACTGGAGGAAAAATTTTGGAAAATATCAAAGCACATTGAAAATTTAATTTTAAATTCCAAGACATGATTATATTCGATATTATTTATTGTAAATGTTTACAATAACCCAATATCATTTCACTACAATCAGGGGATCAACAAAAATTTAATTATATATTTTGAGTCACAATATAACAGAATTTGACCACAGCTTTCCAAGATGAAACAATTTTCTATATCAAGTATAACCCTATTCTCAATTTAGGTAGACCAGACATGTCGGACGGCTATAAAATGACCCATGTGGGAGTTAAGGCAGACCCACAGTTCAAGTTAGACTATTGGTAATTGTAAATGAGAAGGCCTCATGAAATAATAAAATTGAGAAGGTGCACGGTACTTCCACAGGAGAGGATGAATTGGCAGGTCTACTTTCAGAACAAGATAGTCATGAAAAGTGGTGAAAGAAGGATGGCGGCGTGAAGTATACATTGTCAAGAAGTCTTATATGGGGAACCAGGAGCAGACAGACTCACTAACAGTTCTTTACTCCTTCCGTCAATGGATCACATTCTTACTAAAATGCAGGTGTCAGAGATAATTGAACTGTAATGAGGAAAAAGGGAATTTTTGGTTTGTCATCCATTTAGGGCTTTCAAACGAGAACAATGGCTTGTAATTTCAGGAAATATTGGTGGCAAATGATTTCCAGTTCTTCTAGTACTTCCCATGAAATATCTAAAATTTGGGTTGAGGACTGCACAGAGGATCAAGGATACAATCTGTTGCAGCAACGGTTAGATGTAGTTTCATAGCTGCAGAAGCTACCTTCATAGATGACAACTATGTCAACTTCCACAGCAAGTAGATCTGCACTTTAAGTCAGAACTTGATATGCCAAATACCATTGAGCAGAATAACTAGGAGACATGAAAAACAATCAGAAATTCAATGGTAAGCAGGATATCATTGAGCAGAACAACATTAAGATGGAAAATCTAACTAGATCAATACCAAGTTAGAGTGCATAAGATGATGTCAATCCACTCTCTGACCTGAAAACTTAAACTAAATAACATGGCTTCAATCACAAGCATAAGAAACAGGACCCGCTTAGCAAAGAAGCTCTAATATACAGATAGAATTGAACTCATCTTACAAATCCAAACTCAGGCTATTCATCGATAGAAACCATTCATTGAGCGAAACCCATTTTCCAAAAATTCCGTTTTTCACGGCATAAACTAGTACATCTGAACAAAGAAGTAATAAAAGTGAGATTTTTAAGCACAAACCTGTGCCAGCGGCGGTAATCGCCTGCCGATACTTCTTGTCCTGCACATCTCCGGCAGCAAACACTCCCTTCACGCTCGTCTGTGTGCTCCCGGGCTTCGTCACGATGTATCCGTCGGAGTCCAGCTCCAGCTGCCCCCCAAGGAACTTGGTGGCGGGCTCGTGCCCGATGGCGAAGAAGAGTCCGGAGACCTTGAGATCCGAGACCTCTCCGGTTACCACGTTCCTCACCTTCACTCCCCCCAGGGGCCCGTTCTCCCCCTCCCCGTAGGCCTCCACCACCTCCGAGTTCCAGATAACTTCGATCTTGGGGTTCCCAAGCGCCCTCGCCTGCATGATCTTCGATGCCCTAAAGGCGTCCCGGCGGTGCACGACATAAACCCTAGAGCCGTACTTGGTGAGGAAGTTGGCCTCCTCCATGGCGGAGTCGCCGCCGCCAACGACCGCAATGGGGCGATTCCGGAAGATGGGGGCGGCGCCGTCGCAGACGGCGCAGGCGGAGATGCCGCGGTTCCAGAAGTCGTCGGCTCCGGGGAAGTGAAGGCGGCGAGCGACGGCGCCGGTGGAGACGATCAGGGCGTCCGCCACGACGGTGGTGGAGGAGGAGAGGACACGGAAGGGGCGGACGGCGAGGTCGACGGCGGTGACGGTCTCGGAGAGGATGTGCGTGCCGAAGCGGATCGACTGGGCGCGGCAGCGGTCCATGAGCTCGAAGCCGAGGATGCCCTCCGGGAATCCGGGGAAGTTCTCGACGTCGGTGGTGGTGGTGAGCTGGCCGCCGGCGGCGATGTCGTTGGCCATCCAGCCCTCGAACATGATGGGCTTGAGCTCGGCTCGCGCGGCGTAGATCGCCGCCGTGTGGGCGGCGGGGCCGCTGCCGATGATGCAGAGGCGGGTGCGCAGGGTCGTGGGTGCGGCGGCATTGGAGTCGTCCATGGCGGAGGTGGAGAACGCCTTGGGAGGCGGTGGGGCGGCGGCGACGGCGGGGGAGGAGGGGATGGTGGCAGCGGAGGCGGCCCCGGCGAGGGAACGGGCTTTCCTGAAGAAGGCGGCGAACTTGGAGCGGAGGCTCATGGAAAAGATTTGAAGGAGAGAGAAGTTAAAATGTTGGTGAATATTCGGGCGCCTCTTTTGGTGGGCTTTGGATCCAAGGGTTGCTGTCTCCGTTGGGGGACCGCGTTTAGAATGAGGGCTTGGGCTTGGGCACGTTGGACTAACGTGGAGGTGTCCTGTTTTGGTGGGCCAAAACTTGAGGGTTTGTGGGTCAGGGTTACAAATGGTCCACGGTTTGCTAAGACCCGGAACTGAGGTTTCTTTCAGGGTTGTTAGGTTGTAGGGTTCACATCACTTCAGACTTGTTTAGACTCGATTAGTTTGAGTTCTGCTTTGTTTTTTGTTTAAGGTCCATTTTCAACGGTGGCAGAAAGGATTCACATGGCTCATGAGGGTCGGATTATTTGTTTAATGAATAGATTATATTCAAATATAAATTATTAATCTATTTAATAAATAAAGCTTCGTTTCAAGTTGATGAATTTTTGATCCGATCCATATCAAGCTGATCACCATCCCTAACTAAATATTATGGTGCCAATCATCCCACTCAGAATTAGTGAATATAGCATAGATGGGATGATGATATTTATTCTTTTTTTTTTTTGTTCCAATCAAATTATTAATAAAGATTATATTATCTGTTTAATAAATTGATCTAATTTAGTTTTAATTTTTGATCTATTTAATAAATAAATTAGATTTGAATTAATAAATTTTTGATCCAATCAATATCTAATCTGATCCAATCCGAACCAACTGTCATCCCAAAACTAAATGTCATGGTGCCAATCATCAACAACCTCATAAAATTAGTGAATTTAGCGGTGGTTGGACAGGTGTCATTTATTCTCCCTTTTTTTTTTTTTTTTGGTTCTAATCAAATGGCCATATTGATTAGACCAATCACAACAACAAGATGATCTAAGTGAAGAAAATGATGAGGATATGCCAGGAGAAACACATTTCGGTGCAAAATGTGCCTCGTATCGTAGCATAAAAGAATACATTATCTTTGATCATGACTTGGGCAAGCTATGCATCCAATTACATAAATGAGTCTTGGTCTCATGGAAATCTAATAATTGAAGCTTTGTGACCACAATGAATGTGAGATTCACACCAAGGTCCTGACTACAATTATTGAGATACTTCATCATCAAATTAGCTTACAACATTCCTTAATTGGACTGGGCCTTAGTTGCATGACCAAAATTAGATACATCCACATCGTTGGATGCTAGGGTAGCATAGCACCAATCTTTTTTTTTTTTTTTTGGTGATAAGACGGATGCATTATATTAAATTGAACATGAATAAATATATCTTCGAGAATCAAAAAATAAAATGCCTAAAAATTGATTAGGTAAATCAGCTATAGTGTCCCATAATATGGATCCTGAATGCTCAGCCACGAAAAAAGCTATCAAGTCCGACAGTGCTATTATCCTTTCAAAACACATGAAACTTTAACAATAGACATGGATCTCAATATTCTCTAACAATCCTATAATAATGGATATCGCCTACGATTATCAAAAAGCTCAGTTAACAACTGTTATAAAACTATCCTTCACCCAAATGTGTGAAGCTCGTAAACTGTAGATAACATATATTTACTAGTGTGAAATAAAACTCTAGCCAATTCACCAATTAGAATAAACCAAGTCTCTTTGTACCGGAAATAAAGCCTTTTGGAGATGGCTCTTCTTCTTGAGAAACAAACGAGTGGGATGTTAGCAAGGGAGCAAAAGAAATTTTGGGTTCCACAGCAACTCCTTTCCTTCTTTCTTGTCTTTTTTTTCTCCCAACTCGAGCAATAATGTTGCCTCCATATTTTCAGTCAAATGAGGACCTAATTCAAATATCAAATGGCTTCCAATTGCTCTTTAAAGTCTTCGACTACTAAATAGAAATTTATCGATCCCTGTTTTCTTCATAGAGAAGTACTGCTTTCTACTTATCTAGAATACCATTGTTCTTCTTTCCCAAAGATAAGGGTCCATCCTAACGTCTCACTAATGATGATTGAATGCCCCATAATCGGTCTGTTCCAAGTAATTACTACAGGAGGAGTTTTTCTCTTTTTGATGGCATTATCTCACACCACTTAATAAAAAATTTGAGCAAGTTAAGAGGTGGTTTTGAGTCAGAACTTTGGGTTATTAAATTTTTCTAGTAAAATTTGGGAGAAACAACCTTACTTGGGAATGAAAGTTATTATATACAAAAACGTAGATAGTTGTTCTCTTAATCTCTTTCATTCAAATTAATATTACTGTATGTTTAACATAAAAAGGATAACTAAAAGAATTTGAAGGCTATATTAATCACATGTTTTTCTCGTTAAACTGGTAGGATCTTGCCAAACTCCTTTTGGATTCCCAAAAATGGAGAAGGAAATGATTACTAGACTAATTCATAGAACATATGTATTGCATCAAAAATAAAAAAATCACGGAATATAACATGGGAAGGAGAGCAACAATAAAGGAACAAATGGAGAAGCAAGTGAAAATTTCTGATCTCCTACTCATTCAACTTTACACTTGCACCTCATAAACAACGAAAAAGCCTGGCCTCAAGCTCGGTGCTTCAACTCTGGCTTACCATGTTCTAAGCTAGTTCACAAAACCCAAAAAAGCGAACCAAGGCTCATCAAGAGCATTGCAAACAAGGTCAAAGCAAGGTACGTTCACATACGATAAAACATCATCCCTCCAAATGTCCTCATCATCCCTCCAAATGTCCTCATCCGGCACATATATGAATAATAATAATATCATTGTCATCATCACCACCATCATTATATATATATATATATATATATATATATATATATATATATATATATATATAAAAAGGATGGAGCCACTAAGAGGAAACATCTTTTGTGAGATCATTTGAAGGTTGTTGGTGATGGAACACAGAAGAATAGGGGATGGTTATACTAGCATAATTTAATAAAGGAGAAGGTTACAAAAATGTGAAAAGAGTGCTCATGTCCTTTCTTCCTCCCCAGACATCAACACCCTCGGCAATAAAAAAAACTGTGATGACTTTTTTATCACTCTTTCAGTCTCTTTCTTTTACACGGATAGCTAGTATTGCTTACAAGTGCCGTAAGTGAACATATGCTAATAGACAAATGATGCATCATCATTATCTCTACTTTATCTTTTCATCTAAAATTCTAGTCTAATTGTGAGAAGCACATTGATAATTTTTGACCCAAATAAGTTCTATACATAGCTTTGGCCATTCAAAGAATATAAACTCTCACTGTACACAAACTCTGTCAATCTCAGCCAACATATCCATAGATATCTACTTCAATCATCAAAAAGAAGTTAAGGGACTAGCTATTGAAGAATCCAATGGATAAAATATTATGAATCATCTAAATATGGAACAATATTCAATATATTTATTATGCATTTAATTTGTAATTTTTCTTTCATTTAGAGATACTTATTTTTTATATAGTTCGAAGATAAGCTTATGCTCGATTCTCTCTCTCTCTCTGTGCGTAGGGGTAGATTTGGATAAGATCGATCGGAGGCTTAGATCTGATCAGATTAAAATCAAACAATAGGGATCCTACATCAATAATCCAAACCATTAGATATACTACATTACCTCAAAACTACTTGCATACCAAAAATCACATGATTTAAAAATCTTTAGCTTATGCATTAAGTAATAAAAAAATATATCTAATTTAATTTTATTTAGATTATCCAATTTTGGACTGTTTGGTGCATAGGCTAAGACTCTTCAAATCATATAATTTTTTATGTGTAAACAGTTTTGAGATAGTAGATCATATTCAATAATTTGGATCATAAATGTAGAACTCCCGTTATAGAGTTTTGACCTAACTGACTCTGAGTTTAAATTTGATTGATCTTATCTAGTCTGAATATATATATATATATATATATATATATATATATATATATATATATATATATATATATATATATATATATATATTATATATATATATATATATATATAATGTCATTCCTTCTATTTTATGGGCTCATATATTATTTAACATTAACCTTTCTTTTTCTCGATTTAGAAAATTAGAATGAATATTACACCTTTGTCATATTTGGCAACCTACCCCTGTGGATCTTTTAACCTATGGTGCAATCAAAACATGATTTGTTTAGACTACTAAACTAAGCAAGGGAATAATTGGGTGGTTTGGATGTTTCCTAAACACCTAGTAAGCTAGAAAGATCCATTATGGACATTATTTGTCGGAGAAAATTAGACTTTCAATTAGGAATGAAATAAATAATTTTCATTCTAACTGTTTGATTGGAGAGAGTTCCATCTCGATTCAGATTTTAGAAAGAAATAAAAATATCCTAATCCTCCAAAATTCAATCCCTAATATCCTTTAGAATTCAATTTTTATTTCGATTCTAATTCTGATCATGAACTAAAGATCCTGAAACTTGACTTGAGCTCAACCTTTTTGTCCTGGATAGCTCGTCTGTCACAAAGCTTGTAGGCTATAAAGATCACACATGGTTTCCACATGTGTGGAAGGATCCCGATGATAAGAGACTGAGATGTGGACGAAGTGATGGATCTAGGTTGATGGTGTTTCTCCTTAAGGATTGAGACTATATGTTTTAATTAAATCATTTTTTTATTAACCACAACCCACCAAAAAGCCTCTTTTCATCTAATCTAAATTTAAATTGGTTTTCATTTCATATATGAGGTTTCAATTTTTCCTAATAAATAATTAGAAAATAGTATTAGCAATAATTGTGAGGATCTATGCAGATATGTATTTAGTCCAATATCAGTTATTCACTAAGAAGATCTTAGATACTTATGTATGACCAAAGAATCTAAATAATATCTTCCGGCTAGTATTTTTAGATGAGATCTTATATCGTGACAAATGATATCAAAGCGGACCTAGCTCATAGTCCATATGAACTAAGGGATACTGCAATGCAGATTCATTGGGGTTGAACATGGACTCATTGTGATGTTTATGAATCGATACATGAATTTGGACACTTAGCCTGATGAGGATGTCAGTGCTTAAATAGGAAAAGTATGTAAGAGCATGTGCGGACGTATATTTAGTCCCATATTGGTTATTCACTCAAAAGATCTTGAATACTTATATAGGGCCAAAGAATCCAAATAATATCTTTCGGCTAGTCTTCTTGGATGAGGTTTTGAATCATGACAATAACCCTTATTGGATAATTTGTAATATTGTATGGGTGAATAGACCCACTTCGGAACATTCACAAGACTTTTAAGTCTTTATATAAGGAGGCCCACCTTACTTTCTAAAATTGTCTTGTGTCCATTAGTTTAATTATGTATTGTACAATATAATAAATATATATATATTATTAATGTATATATAGATATATATTTAAATGATTTGGATTTGGATTTGGACTTGGAGTTTGGGCCTTAGTAAAATTTAGTTATTTTATTTTACCAATGGCATGAAAGAATACCAATTTATTGTTTATAAAAACACATAAAAATGTGACTTTTCAAGATAAAGGGAGTTATCATTGATTGTTCTGTAGAGGCTTGTCATATCTTGAGAAGAGGATTGTCTGCAAATCCCATTTTGTGCATATAATGAACTGAATACTAATTCATTGTCTATAAAAACACATGAAAACGTGATTTTTTAAGATAAAAACCGTTATCATTGATTGTTCTGTAGAAGCTTGTTATATCCTGAGAAGAGGATTGTCTGCAAATTCCACTTTATGCAGGCAATAAACTCTTCAACAAAAGTGTAGAATACATGCCTCAAGCCTTGATTATTCTTTTATATTGATTTGCCAACAACCCTTGGGGTGCCCTTAAACTGAATCATATTTTCTCATGAAACTTAATCAAGAGACAGCACTCTTTGGTATTAGACTTGTCTTTCCTCTTAGATATGAATGATATGTTTGAGATACTTTATGCTTTTTTAAACTAGAAGCCTCTCTGGTAAGCTTAATGTAAGCATGTAAATTTTTTGAAAAAGAATTTAAGCCTTTGAGCAGAAACAAAGCCAAGGCACTCTTTGCTTATCTTATATGTTGTTTAGACTATTTTATATTGAGAACAATTCAAGGCTAACTGGCATGAAGAGATTTAGAGCGAGAAGCTCTGGCTCCTTTAGAGAGAGAAACTCCTCTCTAGGGGACAAATGTCCTCAACCACCTCTGACTGGGGTGAACGCAATGCCTCTGGGCATTCTTCACCAAGCGAGGTGTCTAGTCTCTTTGAGCGACCATCCAGCACAAACAAACCTCATTTTCTGAAGGTGCCCCATCTTGCTAAGATTGACAAGTGGATCTCAATAGCCGCTCGGGGTCGGCATCACCAGCCACACAAGGGTCTTGTTGACCGTTTTCAGTCAAACTCGATGTCTCAGTTTATTATAGCAAACCTATGCCCTGACCATCTTGTCACATTACTGCAGACAGCTCTGGTCGCTCTTATGCTTCAGTCCTCCTCTCTCAATGGCCTATTTTTTCGCCAATGAGTGACTACAATCCCAATTTCTCTGCTGGTCTTAAGGAGCTATTCGATAGGTATGGTCACCATCCTCCCCTAACTACACCCTCTTCCCTCCCTGCCTCCCCGGCTCCCTTTAAAAAGGGTGTTTGCTTCTAGTGTGGGGATACAGATCACTTCAAGAAAGTTTGTAGGAACCCCATCAAATATTTTTGCTGCCTAAAGTTCGGTCATTCCTTTAAGAGTTGTAGGAACCACTTCTCTTCTTCTACTTCGCTACCCCTTTCTGGTCGACTAACTTGCTCTCGTCCTGTACCCCCTCCAATGGCTATGTCACCTCCTAACCCAGCTACCTCCACACCCTTGTCCACCATGCTTAGAACATCTTAGGTTTTCCTTATATTTTTCTCTGAGATGGCTGAGGTCTCTTCTAATCTATATCGTGTTGCCTACGTTGAGGCCTTTGGACATTTGGTTAAGGAAGATGATGTTGCTGTCACTCTCTCGAGGAAAGCTCGAGTGGTGGGAAACTGAAAAACTAAACACCTTTCCAAAGCTAACACTTTTTTTGTGGCTTGCCCATCCAATGAAGTGGTGCAAGTTTCTGTGGCCTTAGGTCATATTAGGGGGAAAGGTTTTACACTCATGGTCAATCATTGGGATGAATCCAAGTATGGTACCCGCAGCAATCTAGGATTCAAGGTGAGTGCCAGCCTGATTAACTTATCCTTGATTTGCTGGAACGTTGACGCAGTAACCAGCATAGAGGTCGGGTTTGGAGTTCCACTTCATGCTAGTAGATCTTGTATTCAATGGGATGACCTCACTACTTTCGACTTTTTTTTTCTTTGTGATTATCTGAAATCCATTCCAAAGTTTATAGAGGTCTCTGTGGGGGGATTACTTATATGGTTAAGTTGGTTGTGAACTTCTTCACTCCTTTTTCTCCCACTGCTGCTCATTCTTCTTCCCCTAATGATGATCAGGATGACCTTGGGGATTCCGAGCGTAACTTCTAGTTTGGTTCCACTGATAGAAATCCTCATCCCAGTTCTTCATCTCATCTTGTTAACCTATTAGATGACTCTTCTTCCGCTAGGCGCACTCCACAGTCTCAACCTCAACACCATCAGGATAGTTTACCTAACATCCTTTTACTGATACTAGCTGAGCCTTTTGCACCACCGCCTATTAAGCTAATCTCCATTTTTATTTCTGTGATCAATATCTCCCTACACACCAGTTCACCTAGCACTTTCGAGCCACCTAACCCATTGGCCATTTTCATCAGTCCCACAATGTCTGACGTTCCGCTTCATCCTATAGACTTAAATTTCAAATTTAACGATACCATTCTCCTGGATTTTTCTGACACTTCTGTTCCAGCCCCTGATCGTTGCCTACCTAAGTCCGCTTTGGACTTCTCATCTATACTAGACTCTTCTGCTTGTGTGCCTCCTCAGTCTCACTATGTGCCTCCTACTCCAACTTACTCCAGCACCTTTAGTCCCATCCCGGTTGCTCAAGTATTTAGCTCTATCTTACAAGCTATTCATCCACCCAAACAATCCGCCTGCCCTTCTCCTCCCACCAAAAAGAGCGCTAAAATCTAGAGAAGAAACTCAAATCCCTGGCATCATTAAGCAAGACCTAAAAGAGGAGGACCTGCTTTTCATAAATTCTCTGACTACCGGTGACATCATTAGGATGGGACAATGATATGGATTTATATTCGCTAAAGATACTAACTCTTCTCCAATCCAAAGGATAAAGATTCTAGAGCTGCATCGCTACAACAGCTTAAACGAGTTTGCTAGGCCTACCTATGCTAGTTGAAGTAGGAAGTTCTATCAGTGCATTTTGGCAATGCATTGATTACTCCAGTTGATGCTGTTGGTAGCTGTTTCTCTTTTGGTATGAAATGCACGTACCAGATATTCTTATTAAGTTTTGCTACATCATTAACGTGCTGTAACTTAGTTCTTAATAGAATTAGACCTTATGGGCCCTTGTCACTCTCCTTCTTGGTTCCCTTCGTCACTAGATTGCTAGTATGGGAAGTCAGTTTCCTCTTATACATTTGGTTATGTTGGCCATGTATTTCTATTCAACTTAAATGCAGATTTTGTTCTAGAATGTAAGAGGAGTTAGGCTCCCCTTAAATGTTGTTTGGTTAAAAGTACCATTTCAGGTACTAACTATGCGGTGGTTTGTTCTTCAAGAAATGAAACTCGATCTTCTCAACACCAATTGGTGAGTTGATATGTGGTAATAGGTTTGAAATGTTTCAAGCATCTAACACGGTTGGAACTCGCGATGGTTTGCTAACCGTTTGGGACCAAACCAAGATTAAAGAAAATCCTTTCCATTTTGGAAGATATTCAATCAACACAGACATTTAATTATGCTAAAGTAACGAGAGATGTATTATCATAAATGTCTATAGCCCTCATGATGAGGAAGGACGTAAGCTCTTTTATGCAGAAATAGATGCTCTCAATAGTTTTATCGATGTCCTTTGGGCAATCATTAGGGATTTCCATGCTACAAGATACACAACAAAAAGAGTTGGTGTTTCAGGTGGCTTAGGAGAAGTAAGAACTTCAATTGCTTTATCAATTCCTTAGTCTTGTTAGAGATCAGTTCTTCATCTCATAGATTCACATAGTCAAACTTCAGAGATCGCATTAGTCTGGCAAAGCTGGATAGAAGCTTCGTCTTTGTGTCATGGCATAATTGTTATCCTCTCTCTGAACTTATTTTCTTAATCCGTGTACCATCTGACCATGTCCCTCTATTATTATCTATTGGACTGTGCTCTAAGAATAGCAAAAATGCTAGAAGGCCTTTTAGATTTGAGAATATTTGACTATCTTATGGCACTTTAGACAGCCTCATTGTGAAGTGGTGATCTGAAGCTCCATCATCTGTCAATGGGGCTGTGAACATGGTTCTGCACCTCCGTTATTTGAGGTCGAAACTTAAAAAATGGAGCAAACAAGATTTGGCAACATCATTCTCAGGAAAGCAGCTATTCATAGCCAAATAAATGAGTTGGATTTGCTCGAAGAATCAAAGAGCCTTGACATGGATGAAAGGATAGCTAGAAGTGACCTAAAAACTCAATTGGACAAACTGATGCAGCAGGAAGAACAACTTTGGAAGCAGAGATCCAAAAATTTTTGACTTCGTGAAGGCGACAGAAATATGAAGTTTTTTCATATTTTAACTAGTAATCGCTTGAGAAAGAATCGTATCCTTGAATTACAACATGGTAACGGTATTCTTCATGATCAGCAAGCCATTCATCAAGCTTTTCTCACCTTTTATTAGTCTTTATTGGGAACTAAAGAAGTGAATTTGATTGGTCTTGATTGAAAAAAATTTTATCCAGAGGAACACTGCAATCTAAGTTCATTGATCAGGCCATTTCAGAGAATGAGGTTAGGTCTGCAGTTTTCTTCTTGGCTAAGGATAAATCTTCGAATCCTAATGGGTTTAATGATGTATTTTATCAAAAGTATTGGATTGCATAACATCTGATGTTATGAAGCTCTTCTTAGATTTCTATAACGCTCCTTGTAATTTATCCAGATTGGACTATACATTTATTACTTTAATTCCTAAAAAGGGAGCATGCTGCAAAGTTACTGATTTTCGTTCAATAAGCATTGAACATGGGATGATTAAGATTATATTAAAGGTATTGTCCATTTGGCTCCAATCTAACATTATAGAGTTAGTTTCTACTAATCAATCAGTTTTTATTAAAGACCGCATAATTTTTGAGAGTTTTATAGCTGCCTCCGAGGTTGTCTCCTACTAATAATGCACCACCAGCCCTGGCATTCTTTGTAAAATTGATTTTGAAAAAGCCTTCGACGGTGTCAATTGGGATTTTTTGTTTGAACTTCTTCAACAAAGGGGCTTCGACAGATGATGGATTGATTGGATACATTCACTGCTTATTTTTCCAACCTCAGCTCTAGTTATAAATAATTCTATTAGATCCTGGTTCTCAAATAGAAGAGGTTTGAAATTTTTTAAAATTTTAAAATCTGCAAACTCTAAAAATTTCTGGAAGTGATCAGTTCTCACTTTATCATCAGGCAAATTCAAAGCCTCCATTTTGCTGATGACATCTTGATTTTTTGCAAAGCTGACAAGTCAAATATTAATTCCCTCAAATACATCTTATATACTTTTGAATTGTCAACTGGGTTGAAGATAAATTTTCAGAAGACTCAGCTGGTTAGACTGGGAATTAGTAAGTAGCTTAGAGATCATTTTGTTAAGATGCTAGGCTACAAAATTTTTGAGTTACCAATCCAGTATCTCAGTCTTCCTCTCCATCACTCAGCTCCAACCAGTAAGGATTGATCCTTCCTCATTAAAAAAAATCTCTAAACGCATGAGTGGCTAGAAGGACAAATCCTTATCTCTAGCAGGTCAGATGGTCTTGACAAATACGATATTGCAGTCCATCCCTCTTTACTGGATGTCAGTGTTTCAGCTCTCAGTAGTGGTGATTTAAAAAATAAATCAAATATGTCATGATTTCATCTGGAATGGGCAGCACCTTGGTAATCGAGTAAAGTATTTGGTGAACTGGGATTGGCTGTGTAGACCTAGAAAATTGGGAGATTTGGGTTTACTGGATCTTAGCTCCATCAACACAACCCTTCTATTGAAGTGGTGGTGGAGGTTCTATGAAGAGCACCATCAGCCATAGTGCAAGCTTGTCAGAACAATCAATTATCAAAATAAGCTACCATCCACATCTTTGCATTACATAAAGAGAATAGCATCTCCAGTCTGGAAGGGCATTCTCAACCTTTATGGACTGTTCAAATGATTTTTTATCTTTAAAATAGGAAAAGGAGATCTAATTTTCTTCTAGCATAACACTTGAATCCAGGATTCATCCCTATCAGATGTATTCCCCTACTTATTCATGCTTGCAAAAAAATCACAACTCTCTGTTGCTAAGTTTTGCCAACAAATTAGAGAAAGTTCAACTCTAATGCAGATGATTGCAGAGGGTTTCAGATAATCACTGAACTTCATCACTTGCAAAGAACTATGCGATCTCTCTTTGATTGTCTTATCTTGCTCATTGTACAACAATCCTAATCGTTAGCTTTGAAGATGGAATACTAATGGCATATTCTTCGTGAACAAATGCTATAACTTTCTTAAATATGGTGGTGCAATCTCTCCTCTTGGCAAATTCTTCTAGAAGCTATCAGTCTCAGAAAAGGTTAAGCTCTTTGCCTGGTTAAGCTTTTTTAACAAGTTTTTGATAACTTCAAATCTTAAAAAATGAGGAATGTCACTATTTGATCACTGTGCTCTTTGTGGTGAACATGGAGAGACAACGGATCATATCTTTTTGCAATGTCTTTATTCAAAAGAGTTCTAGATTGCTCTCTTTAGTGGCTATAATGTTTTATCTTTATCGGATAACTATATGGTCATGTGGATCGATTGGAAAAAATATAAATCTGTGTCTCTTTATTTTTTCAACTATGAAAAGCCTGTTCGTCATAGGCCATTGTCTGTTTGAAGCAATAATAGTTCGGATATTAGTTTGACAAGCTTCTTTAATAATTGATAGTTGGTTGCATTGAATGAACAAAGGCAACATCCAACGCATCTTGAGGATCCTCGAAAAAATTCATACATCCTAGGCATTTATAAGGAGTTGATTGGTTGAATATTTTGGCACTGTCATGATTCATTCTCTCAGCTAGGAAACCCATTATTCACCTCTCACCTTTCTTGCTTATTAGTTAAAAAAAAAAAGATTTAAGAAGAAGAGCACAATGGGTGTGGAAGAACGTCTTCCCGCCCTTTTTACTCTCTACTACACTGAAAGTAGAATTTTTTTTATTTTCTTTTAGTTTTTTTTGTCAACTCTCATGTTTTCATATCCCATATTTTCTTTTGTTAAGTCCTATGTGTGACACCTCTTCGTTCTTCACAACGGAGACATTAATAGCCTGATCCTAGTTTAATGAGCCACCATTACTTAAAGCTCTACTTGCCTCCAGCTTTGTACTATATAAATAATTATTTTTTTAATATATTAGAGAGAAGCATCCTACTTCTGCCTACTTTCCTCAAAATTCAAGGCTAAGCATCGGCCTTGTTAGTGACACAAGTTGATGAGCACAAATTGGCTGTCACATTATGTTTCTGCTCTTTATATTTGTAGAAAAAAAAGAGCCCCAGCTATTTGGATTATGTTAGCTTGAGCTCATGCATTTGGACATGCAAACATTAAGCTAATGCCACTGCCCAAACCTGCTTTGGTTGTCCCTTTCATCTTCTCATTCAGTTGGATAGTTACTGTTTACATGGATGGGAGTTGCATGTTTCACACAAAAGAAGGATTCACCTTCTTTTGCATGAATCCACCATTAGATCACATAATGATCACATTGAGATCTGTGCACATAGATAAATGAAAGAATTTAGAGTGCTTTGATATTTATGTGAAATATGATCCAATGATCCATGTCACGGAAGAGGATCAGTCATTCTTCCATGCCAAAGATACAACCCGAATCTTTCTTTACATTGTGCCTCACTTGGCATATGTTTGTTTGGGTCCAATTTTTAATGTTACACAACCTAATGAAAGAAAAATAATGCTACACCAATGACTACAACCAACGAGCGTAGACGGCCCGGTAGGTGTTACACAATTTATTCTAAGTTTAGATTAGATGTTCACATGACCTCTGGGTCAAAGTAGTGTAGTCTTGGCCTAAGTAGAAGCTTTTAAAGGCACATCAGCCTAGGCCCTATCAATCTTCTCCTTTGCACAACAATTGCCCACCCTGCATTTGATAAGCTCCATTACCAAAGATTGGAAAATGAGTGGTTAATTACCAACAGAAGACAGGGTGGGTGAGAAGTATTACTGGAATTAATTACCAACAGAAGACAGGAGGCACCAAGATGCATACATACAATCTTCAACAGACTCATGTTGTAATGATAAATAGGTCAATTCAGCTAATCATTAGGGCTCCTGTTGATTTTTCCTTGGAATGGATCTAAACTAGAATCTGCAAACGATTTGCTGATTGATGTTCAAATGAAAAATTACTTATAGAACCCTATGTTTGGCAAAAACTAGAAGTAGGACCATAAAGAAGTAAAATAATTTAATTAGGGAGCTAAATATGAAGCCAATTAATGTAACGACTGGTTGCTATTTTATTTTTCATTTGAGCTAGATTTAAATTTAAATTAATTTGATAGCAAGTCAAATGCAAATCCTTATGTTTAAATTAAGCAGATTGTAGTTCTACCCCTTTGTCAATGTTTCTTTTATTGCAACCGATCCGACAATTAGAGGCTTGATTTTATTTAGATCCAGCCATCATTTTTTCTTGCACATTCTGTGAGAACCGGTCTCTATGGACCTGGTTCAACGTGAAGTCGGCAAACCCGGTTGACTTTATCAAAATTTCTCAAAAAAAAAGAAAAAAAAAAAAAAAAAGAAAAAGAAAAAAAGAAGAAGAAAAAAAAAGATAGATCCGAGATATTTAGATTCATCCCATGATCCGATCCAGATCGTGATCTAAACCAAATATTTCTCTTTTTTTATGTTAGTCGAGCCAGATCAAATAGATCATATCTTGATTGTTTATTCTTTTGTACCTCACTAGATCGGATTTAATTTACCTAATTTCTCTTGATCAATAAATTGGATCTGATCTAGGATTTTGATATAGATCGAGAGGAGTACAGAATCTGAGGATCAGACCACGTGCCGAAGATTGTGACTTTTGGATTCGACTGATCATAAGTTTTTTTTTTATCTCTGATTTATTTTTGTACATATTCATATGTTTAAAATATAGATTTTATACACAAGATATTTAGAAATTATTAAAGTTTGAGAGTGTGTATGTATACATAAAAAATAATTTAAAAATATTAGATCAAGCATGGTGTTAGCTTTGCATGATACAATATTTGAAAAAAGATAATTTTTTTATTTTAATATTGTATGATTTCTGAAAAAAAAATTATACATATTTATCTTTATATGAATGTTTGAAAATTATTTTGTTATTGTTTTGGAGGATATGAAAATTTGAGTTGATACTGTTATGAAATTAAGTATGATTGCTTATGAGAAATTGGTTGCAGTGAAATTATGAGAAAAAAAAACTCTCTAATTTGATTATGATTCGGATCTAGCCAATAAGACTGACATTGGCCACACATCAGAAACATATTTCTTCTGGACCTAGCCAATCGGAGCTGATCGCTGGCAGAACTAATTCTTTCAAATCTAGCCAGTCAGTGCTGATCACTGGCACATATTGATGAGTCGTATGTATGTATTTTAGAACTAATCTTTTTGCCTCGTTACAAGACTAATCATGGCTGAGTGAATTAGAGCTAGTTTCTTTCAGATCTAGTCAGTCGGGACTGATCGCTGGTACATGTTAATGCGTTACGTATTTATTATTCAGGGGTCAGTCTCTTTCAAGCCTTGTCACGTGGTTGATCGTTGTCGTAGTCACTAAAAATTGAAAGAGGATTTTTGAATTTTTTACAAATATGCATGGTATATTTTACAAAAAAAATTATATTACTACATATTATTGTTAAATTATTATATTTTAAAAATTAGTTATGCTTAATCCCTCAGAGATATTGAAAACTTATTGAGCCTGTAAAGCTCATCCCCTCTTTTCTATTTTTTTCAGATTCAAAAATTTCTATTGGGCTTGGTACTGAGCAGTAAGGAGCATAAGATTTTAGAGGATTTCGCTTAATTTATTTTTGAATAAATATTTTGATTTTGATTATGATGAGATATTAATGAACTATATTTTATTTGAATAAAAATTATTGAATTTGCTTTCATCACTATCTGAATTAAACTAATGAACTGAGGAAAAAAAACAGGCCTGATATATTCTTTAGGATCATATCTTACAGCCATCATGTATCCGATCCAGATGCTAGATTTTGGATGTGATATATTTTTATAAAAAATTTGACAGTAAAAAAAAATATATTTTATTATTTGCTGATTATTTTTTTTCTCTTTTAAAGACAAAAGTAGGATTTCTGCACGATGGACATTCTTTTGGCTCCTACCATGGTTGGTTGCAGGATATACCTATGCAAAAGATGGCATGTACCATATTTAGAGTAGAACGTACGATTAGATGAGTTCCAATGCATGGTAGGCCAAGATCCGATATTTAAAAATTTTGGATCAAGATTAATTGATCTAATCAGACAAAGAAATTATCAATTTCTCCATTTTTTAACCAAACCCGACATATTTTGTCAAGCCAATCTATCATGAGATGACCAGATTCATTTGCTTCACTAATTCTATTTTCTTTTCTCTTGATAAATTAACTGTTAACATACTGTTGGTGTCCGGCACGAGGACGAGTCATGACAGGGTTCTACTATTGAATAGATCAGGCTTGCATATTATGTGTAAGGTTTGGACTCAGACTGGGTTGCTATTGAAGAGTTTAAGGGAAAAAAATGAGTAAATACAGAAAGTAGTTGTCTTAGATGTGCTCTAACACAATCAATAGTCCATCGATGAACCTCAATGACATTGATTTTTTGAAAAAGAAGGAAAGAAGGAAGGGTCACAATTTTTTTTATCGATGATTACATAACAGAGTCTTCTATATAAATTTCATAATATCAAGTATAAGAGCTCAGAATTTAACAGTTTCTGTAGCAAAGAACGTATGAAGTAGCAATGCTCATATTAGAACACGAACGGGTTGGAATGGTTGACAAAAATGGTGTTTGTAAAGGGAAATGAAGTTGGTTGACCTTTTATGCTCTGAGTGCATTTGGTTCGTGACCAATTTAGAATAAGAATCGGAAGCTATTGGAATGAAAATTAGAATAACCATATTCTTTGATATGTTTGGTTCATAACCGAAATCAGAACGGAATTTGAATACTAGAAATAATTAAGATTAGATTTTAGAAGATTGATGCATTTTCATTTTTTCCAGAATGAGAATAGAACTCCCCCAACTTTTCTATTTAATTCTTAAATTGGAATGGAAGTTACTCATTCTATTCCCATTTAAGAATCCAATTTTTTTCAACCAAACATGTCCTGTAATTATCCAAGTTTAAGTTTTTGGAAATGGAATATTCAAGAACCAAACTCCATTCCTTGGTTGCTAAATAGAGGGATGTGACGGTTACAACAATCTCCAATTCATTATGCCAGTTTGAATTGGCACAGCCATCCCAATGCTTGTCTTAGAATTATAAGTATAAATCTTCTAATGATCCAATTATCTTCAATCTGCTCAACTCAGAGCTCACAAGAAAAAAAAAAAAAAAAAAGATGATGGAAGAATTGTGAAAGTAAGACTTAAATCTCCCTTTCTTTCATTAATTAATTCTCCATATCATAAACTGAGGTATATATTTCCAATCTATAATAATGAAGTCTGTTCTTACATAATTCAGATCGGATTCCTCTTCTTATCTTCTAAAAGAATGTCCATCTTTGAGTAAGTTGGGTTCCACTCCTCTTTTTAGCTTAGAAAGAACTAGATCTTTAAAACTATGATAAATATGAAAAAATTATTAAAATAATAAATTTTATAAGAGATAGATCTCGAAAAGATACTCAATCTGAAAAAAAAAAAATCATTTCAATCGGATATCGTATAATCAAATTATTATCTTTTAAAATTTAGTATATAATTCGACTTCTTAACGTCGCAAATCTTGCTCCTAAATTCTACGTAACTTTACTCATAGTGGCCAACATATTCTACATCGAGATCATTTAGAGCCCTAATTCTAATACATACATACATTCGCCTGCAAATCTAACACTGCTTTCGATAATTCTTCTGAGTATTATCTCTTTCCGGCCAAATCCCAATTGGTGCTGGTTGTCGTGCTATTGTTTTGGCAAAACATAGGATAAAAAGATTGTTAACTAAATAGACGCTCGCCTCCATGCTACTTTACAGATACTTGGGCCTGTCAATTTTTTTTATTCTTGAGGTAAAATGTAGATATGTTTTGCAGCTTTTGATCTTTCATCCAACAAATCTAATGCAGTTTTATCATAAAAATTATTGCAATATGAGTGAAAAATTTCCCTACTTGACTCATTGTATCAACCTGTTGGACTAGGAGTTTCTTCTGTATGTTACCTACAAGCATGTGAAGATGGATATCATTTGATATTTTCAATACGTAAGAAAATTCTTTTCGACAGATTCTAAGTTAATTTCTGCCCATGCCAATTTGATTATGTAGCAGTATGGAAGTTATATCTTCGAGTGATTAGGCTTGCCTGATATTTTTCTTTAAAAAAAAAAATTATATACCGATGTGTACTAACCATATTGTACCATATCGATATCAAACTATAATGCAATATTGGAAGCTGGTTGCCTAATTGACTTTATACTAGGTATATCGATACAATAATAGGATAGTACTAATATAGGGTTCAATATTGAGATGGCTAACAAGATGACCATCCAATGCCCACATAAACTTTTGTTCCCGTTGAGGGCGAACATTCTTTGGAACAACAAGCAAGTCACATATATATTGTCAATCGAAGATGTCAGCATTTTTTCATTGCTTCATTGCATCTAGAGTTGTTGGATCCAATACCAGGCCATATAGAGGACAATTAGACCATTAAATTCTCCACCAACTTTTGTCAAAAAAACTTCCCCACCCACTCCCATCTCAAGGACAATAAAAGAAATCGTCAGAGAGTTTATGGCTTAAGTCATCTCTCAAAGGTCCTTGCAAGCAAGTGGTGAGATTTAATGGAATCACATGGTAGGTTTGCTGGTCTTTCATACCTAAATTCACATGGATAGGTTGATAAAACGTCAATTTCATATCTCTAGAAGAATTGCGGGCACGTTTCCATGCCTTGTTGTTTGGGGTTCTGTCCATTTTATAGGACCATAAAATCACACAATGCAAGGAATTGGAGCGGCAGCCCCCTTAAGATGCATGCTTGTGTCGGTCATCTACGTGATTATATATAATTTTTTTTTATTGATAAGATAAAGTATTCGTACAAATCTAATATGAACATAATTAAGAGAATCAGAATATAAAAGCAACCCCCGCATTAATCCACGATACTTCTCCTAAATATTCTATAACATAGGAGGCGATCTAGTCCGTGGCACTATTCACTTTATGATAGATATGTCTAGCATCTGTGAAGCACATACTTTCATATGATTTTTTTTTTATTTTATTTTGATATGTTGTTTGCATCTTATATTCTCTCTATTAGTATTTAATACCCTATGGAGTATAGGTAGAGAAATTTTCACCCATCTGCAGCTTAGCTCTATCATTTTATCTATGGAACTCTTCATGTGACATGGGAACATGGCTGGTGGATTGGGGAGGTAATTTGGAGTGGGCAAATTTGCCATTAGGCAAAATACAGAAATTTTGGCAATAAATTTGGAAATATTTTCTGACTCAAACAGAGATTTTAGGAACATATCACAGAATAATAGTTGAAGGATGTGAAAAATTGATATGTCTACGCAGGCACAAACAAAAAATATATTAATAGAGGAAGTATGGAATTTTTTTTTTTTTAAAAAAAAAGAACTAGCAAGGAGAAAAACAATGAATGGCATCATTTTTTTTTGGGGGGGGGGGGGGGGGGGGGTGTGTGGTGGAGAATGGCATCATTTATTCAATGTCACAAAAACTTCATAAATAAGCCATGGACTATTTATGATAAGGTTCCAACTCATTAAATAGTGATGACCCATTAAATTATTCGGGCATAATCTAAAAATCATTTGCTAGCTAATTATCGAAGAACTCTGATAACATGGTAAGTATTTTCTTTTGACAAATACCAAAACTGATAACATGGCATTTAGGAAGCACCTCAGCTCTGATAAACAAAATTCATTCTAATTTCCTTCAGCTGAGCATCATGTGTTTATTTATGCAGGGAACATGGATATTATGAAAACATTATGCGTCACCATGTTTCATATGCTGGTCGCTTTCGCATCCATTTTATTCAATTTTGTTGGTAGTATAGACGTTACCGCATCAATTATATGACTTTGATTTATGTAAATATAGGAACCACAAATGCTAGGACAGCAGCAGTCTCGCCAATTGGCAATCGATAGAGACCGATAACTTGCCTTCTCCGTCTAAGTTGAGGATTAAAAAAGATACGCATTCTTGATAATGACTATTTAAAGACTTAATTTTTGACTATGTTTGGTTTAGAATTAGACCGTTATGGCCGGCCTAATTCACCTTACATGCTGAGAATGGGGAGGCCTGTCTTTCATCAATCACTAGCAATCTGAACTTTTCTTCCAAGAGATTCCTACTCTCACATTTTCAGAACCCTATTCTTCAAGGGACAAAAGAAGTTCTAAGCCATTATAGGGGCTCTTATACCCTATAAGATATTGTATTTGCAGACCTTTCAACATCCTTGGATGGCATAGTAATTTTGATAAGGTAGAAACTCTGGAAAATTGAATGCCTCTTTTGTCCCATTAGTTGTGACCTTGATCATTTTTTGAGGCTTGTTTCCAAATGCAAGACTGCCTCTAATGAAAGTTCATTATGATATAGTCACAATATTTTCCAAATTACCGTAGGAAGAATATTCTTGGAATTCTTCTCCGTGTTCTTAGATTATAGTACGATATTATAGATTTTCCAAACTTTTCTGACGATTGATGATTTTACAATGAAATTTTTATTAATCATTAAGCAGCTGACATTAATTGGTGATGGTGCAGTCTTTTTTTGTTGTTCCTTTGTCCAATGCCTTCTCATGCACTAAATTATATCGGAAATGCTGCATTCTTCTTTATAATCCCAAACATCCATCACTTGCCATGTCAATTTTGGATGAAAAGGAATGGAAGTTGTAGTTTTGAAATCAGAAATTACCATGGTAAAAAGGTAATATAGTTACCACGGCTGGGACGAAATGGCATGTGAGTCGGTTACTTAATCTAATCACAAAAAGGAACAAAAGTTCTAGTCCTGGAATTGAAAAGAGGTGGAGTAGGTGAAAGATATTACCTCTAGTCCTTTACAAATAATTGACCAAAGCTGAACCAGTCCATAGTGGAAATGGAACCACGCATCAAATGTGACAGTGATAGAAGAATAGTCCTCTTCTCCAATTGATGAAGGGCAACAACTAACCCACCCACCCTTTAATGGTCATAAGATATGATCTCTGAACACTTCTTCAGATCAAAGCAACCAAGGCTTCCATTTGTTGAAAACTTCCACGATCAGGATTGTAGAGGATCATAACCAACCTCATTGATGTAAAGACAAGATGATGAGTAGGTTTGATGATCAAGAAATGGTCATCGTGCATGAAATGATTTCATCATCCAGCGGTGCATGGACTTTTCCATCATAACATGGAAAAAATGGAGAAAATTTTTTGCTAAACTGCATGTTATCCAGCCATCTTTAAAAGAAAAGTAAGGAGAAAAAGCAATATTTGGGAGACAAGGAAAATGATGCAAAATTTTTGCCTGACCGGCCGTCGTGCATGAAATGATTTCATCGTCTGGTGGTGCATGGATTTTTCCATCATGACATGGAGAATGATGCAAAGTTTTTGTTCAACTGCATGTTATCCAGCTATCTTTGAAAGAAAGCAAGGAGAAAACAATATTTGGGAGACGAGGACATGGCTTAGGTGTTCTTATTGGAGCATCAAATCTTGACTTATTATACCAAAGAGCTAAGAGAAGGATGTCATCAGGTTACCTCTTGGAGGGGCCCTATCAATCTCTTAGTAGTTGTTGATTTATTTAATTTAACTCATCGCCAACACGCTACGATAATCATCTAGGTGCATGGATTTTTCCATCGTGACATGAAAAACGATGTAAAATTTATGCTTAACTGCATGTCATCCAGCTATCTTGGAAAGAAAAGCTCAGAGAAAGCAACATTTGGGAGACAAGGATATGGCTTAGGATGTTTATTTGAGCACGAAATCTTCAACTTGTTACATGAAAATAGGTGAGAGAGAGATGGAATCATGTTGCTTCTTGGAGGAGCCCCATCAATCTGTTGCTAGATGTAGATTTATTTAATATAAGTCATGGCCAATACGCTACGTCCTTAGTTGGTCGGTTATAATATGAATCAATGACCCCACCTTATCTTTAGACTGTACTAGAGAAAGTGACTTAATCGGATATGACAAATTGATGCAAACGATGGCCCCATGTTCTATTGACCCTTCTTAGGTGCAAAATGTTGTCACATAGAAAAGGTCCCTTTTCATTTGGCAATCTCCCAAATCAATTATAGGATTCCATAGCATATCTTCTAACTTAATTTTTTAATATTTTTTTTTTCTAATTCCCACAAATACATTTATTTCATTTAGTTTAATTTAGCCAATTTACCCAAAAAAAGCAACTCTTTCTTGAATATGTTTGAATGACAGGAGGCACAGGTTCTAGAAATCTATTAGAATTAGATCGTAGAAATGTACCAGATACTCGATATTAGTTCTAGTCTATGATCAAATATATGCCAACCAAACACTACAAGAAAAAATCTAAAGATTAAAAAATATTGAATTAAAATGAAAAGTTTTACAAATTTTGACCTAGATTCCTCCCGTCAGGTAGCTACTTGACCTTGAAATGGACACCTGACAACCTATGTTAGCTTCCAGAGACATGATGGTACAATCTCCCTTATTTACTGTTAGTGCAACCCAATACTTTCAAGGTCATTAATAAATCTATTTCACGGGTAAGAACTCCTTTGTAGGGAAGAAATCCTGCTCTCTCTTCCTATGGTTGGTGGTAGTATGAAGGAGCTAGCACAAAAGCCATGAAGTAGTGCATTTATGCCAACAATGGCTGCCACCCATCCCCACCACCACAGAAAGAAAGAGCGACCCTCCAAGCCATGCCCCTTCCAGAAGCTGACAAGCCAGTCCAACCCTATACATGTAATAAAGGTGAAGGGCCCCAATTTAGATCAACCACACAGCACAAAATTGAGTTCATCTCCTTGTCATCTCTGATGCACCTCAGACTTCAATATTCGTGTTTACACAGCACGAATTCGAAAGTCCACTGTGTCTGTGTATTGCGCCCACGATGGGAGTATAAACTAAGGGTGACAATCGAGTCGGATTGGATCATAAATAGATCGGAATATAAATAGATCGGATCAGAAAATCATCAATCCAAACATGATCTATTTATTAAACGGATCAAAAATTCAAACATGAATCCGATCTGTTTATTAAACAGATAATTCGATCCGACCTGTTTAACTCATTTATTAAATAAATCAAATTACGTTAAACGAATTAAATAGATTAAACAGATCAGATTAAATAGATCAGAAACAGGTTAAATATATTTTAAACATGTTAGATGGATCTTAAATAGATTAAATAAATTAAACAGATCGAATTAAATGGGTCTGAAATAGGTTAAATAGATTAAACAGGTTAAATAGATTATCTGACTCAATCTGATCTGAATATTAAATGAGTTAAACGGATCAGATATTTAAAATTCAAATCTGATCTATTTATTAAATGAATTAGATAGATTGATTTATTTATAATTTAAATTTATTTAATTTAAATTAAAATTTATTTATGATGGATCGAATATAAATCAAATTGATAGATCAAATTATATTTTACCAACTCTAGTATAGACCTGTTTGGCCTCTGCGATGGGCTTGATGAGATCTGTGTTCGGCCACCGAATGCTGAATACGGAACAGACGGCAGGGAGACCACGTGTTGCCCCCACGACGCAATCCAACGGCACGACGGTGCTACCCGACGTAGTGGCAGTGGACCGGATCCACCGCCCCCAATCCCGGCTTAAGATAGCACCGAAACGGCAAGAAATATCCCGAAACCGCGTTCCTTCCCTCCCTCTTCCCTCTTTACCAATCTTATCCTCCTCTGCTATAAAACGGTTTTCTAACGTAAAAATGGAATAGTGGTCAGACTTGTCTCATAAAGAAACCTGTTTTTAAAAATATTATTATTTAAAAAAAGAAACAAAATTAAATATCTTGAACAGTTCGTCGTATTCAAACGATAGCAGCTCCAGCTTTTAAATCTCTCCCCGGCCTTTCTCTCTCCGTGTCGGTCTCGATTTCGATCTTGATCGCCTCCTCTTCAGACCCCAACCCTACGTAGTTGGAAGGAGACAAGAGAAGGGAGGACGGGAAGAGAAGGGAAGACGGATTTGATTGCTTTCGATCCGGCTGCCGGGAGCTCGAGATCCCGTGGTGCGGATCTCGAATTCGGAATCTCCGGCTTCGATTTCGTGGGGAATCGGCGTCGCCGTCACCGGCATCGACCGGGAACCGTAAGTTCTCCTCTGATCTTGAAAGATCTGATATTATCTACTCGATCTTTTCCGCGTCGATTCCGCCGTTGTTGTTGTTTTTTCGGTGGGTTTTCTGGGTGATTTTTGCGTTGTTCGATCTGAGTTTGAGCAATGACGGCGGATACGAAGGAGTATAATGGTGGATGCGAGGGACAGAAGGTGGAATTCGAGGGGAGGGCCGGCTCGGCAGTGGTGTTGGAGAAAAGATCGGAAGGGCAAAGAAGATTATAACGGCATTGGACCTCGGGAGGGGGAGGAGAGCGGAGGGATGAGAGCGAGGGTTCGTTCGTGATGGTGAACGAGGATTCGGATGATCCGGCCGAGAGGGATCTCGATGTGGGTGGGAAAGCGGTGCCGGTGGAGACCGAGGAGAGCGGCGGGCCGCCGGCGAATGTAGGTCCCTCAGCGGGGGAGGTGGCGGCCGGAGATGGGGAAATGGGTGGAGAGAAGGGAGAGGATCATGAGGGTGTTTATTCTGTGGTGAATTCTGAGACCGGCGTGGAAGAACAAAAAGATGTGGCGGCGATGAGTGGTGCGAAGGAGGAAAATATGGAATCTGAGACAAATACTGCAGCGGAGGTGGAGGAGAGAAAGGAGAAGGAAGTTAATGGTCAAGGTGAATTGGAGAGTAATAATGGTATGGTTAACAATGATGTAGAATTAGAAGGAGAACAGAAGAAGGAGACTGTCGCTATAGATTCCGACCTCCAGGTAGAACCAGAATCAGTGGATAAAGAGAAGCTCACAATGACAGAGACCGATGACCAAATTAGATCAGAATTCGCTGTTGAAGTCGAAGAAAGGCAAGAACCTGATACCATAGTTACAGAAACCAACCACCAAGCTGAATTGGAATCAGCTACTGACGTAGAAGACAGGCAAGTGGTGGAGACTGGTGAAGTAGAGAAGCAGGACACTTTGACTGTCGCCAGCAGCACTGGTGATCGAGTGGAAGCTGAATCAGCTGTTGCAAGGGAGACACAGGAGGCCCAGATGGTGTCGACAGATAAGAATGACCAAGAGCAATTGGAAGTAGTTGTCCATGTGGAAGAAAAGCTGGAGACTGAGACTGCTGGAGAGGCTGGCAACCAAGCTGAACCAGAAGCAATTGACAAAGTAGGAGACAAACAGAAGCCTGAGAGTGTGGTCAGGGACACCACAACATCTGAATCTCTTCCTCTTGAGCATGAAGAGGTGAGGCTGTCAGCTGTAGCTGAAGAAGGTCCAGCAGATAAATGCTCCTCTGAAAATGCAACGGCATCTGAATCTCTTTCTCTTGAGCATGAAGAAGTGATGCTGTCAACTGTAGCTGAAGAAGGTCCAGCAGATGAATGCTCCTCTGAAAATGCAACGGCATCTGAGGGTCAATGCGGAACCAAGTTACAAACAGCGGACAGCAGTGAATCTCCTGAAAATCATGAAGCCAGCTCTATCTGTCACCTTGATGCCAGGGTGAAAGAAGCTGAGTCAAGTGCTCATCTGGAAAGTTCAAAAAACTCAAGTGCTTGTCATGTTGGTGACCAGGAATTGGTGAAAGAAGTTGAAGTGAGCAATAAATCTGCGGAGAATGGTGAAGCCAGCCCCTCAGAAACTGAAACAGGCATTTTCAGTGCGGATGAGCCGGGACCATCAAGTGCCGTGAGTGGTGCAGATCTTGAACCAGAACTGATAGATGCATCCACTAAGAGTGAAGTTGAAGTTCAAAACGTTCTGGATCAAAGTAAAGAAAGGACGGTGATTTGTTCCAAGAATGATACAGGGCTAGAGACTAAAGTTTGCAGTGTTATGGAAATTGAGAAAGATGTTTGTACTAATCATGCTGTTGCAATGAAATCAGAACCCGAGATTGACAATGGCTCTGCAAAGGTTGGTGAATGTTTGGCCAGCACTGTTAAAGGTAATGAAGCTACAGGAAAGGATGATAACAAAGAACCTATTCATGAGGAAGTTGAAGCTGTCAAAGAGATCCAGGCTCAACCAGAGGATCCTAGTGGCTCAACTCTTGAGGGAGAGAAGGTGGATACACAGGTGGTCAAATGGCAGCCATGTTACATAATTAGAGTCCCTAGATTCACCGATGATGAGCTATGGGCGCAAATAAAGCATGCTCAATTAGAACTAGAAGAGAAGACGCGAAGCAGGGATTCTATTGGAGTTGCAGTTCATAAGAAAAAGGTAGTGAATGCTTACAGATGTCATGCTATGCTTTTGAATTTGTTATTTCATTTTTATCCAGTTATGCTTGAACTGTCACATTTTTTTCAGGCAACTTGTAATGAATACCGGGAAAAGTTAGAAGCTGCAAAAGCAAAAGAGAGAGCTGCAAGAGCTGCAT